>NC_060148.1:179895031-180199036 GCF_021461385.2 Schistocerca piceifrons | reverse complement strand
GCATTCGATATTAATACAACAGGCACAATGCCGACTTAAGTACAAGAGAACTGACACTCTCACTTTCTATTATTTGAACCTCTCCTGTGAGTCCAGTTTTTAGTTCGATGCTTCACTTCAAGTTTACTGTATCCCTTGGACCTTCTTATTGACGATGAAACATAGAAATTGCCTCCGAATTTAATACAAAAGTCACAATGCCGACTTAAGTGCACGGGGACTGACACTCTCACTGTCTATGATTTGTACCTCTCCTGTGAGTGCAGTTTTAGATTCTGATGCTTCACTTCAGGTTTCCTGTATACCATGCACCTTCTTATTGACGATGAAACACAGAAATTGCATCGGAATTAAATTCAGAAAGCACAATGCCGCCTTAAGTACAAGAGGACTGACACTCTAACTCACTAGAATTTGAACCTCTCCTGTGAGTCCAGTTTTAGATTCTGGTGCTTCACTTCAGTTTTACTGTATCCCTTGGACCTTCTTATTGTCGATGAAACACAGAAATTGCATGCGAATTTAATACAAATGGCACAATGCCGACTTAAGTACAAGAGGACTAACACTCTCACTTTCTATGATTTGTATCTCTCCTGCGAGTTTAGTTTTAGATTCCGATGCTTCACTTCAGGTTTACTGTATACCTTGCACCTTCTTATTGACGATGAAACACAAAAATTGCATCGAATTTAATACAAAAGCACAATGCCGACTTAAGTACAAGAGGACTGACACTCTCACTTTCTATGATTTGAAGCTCTCCTGTGAGTGCAGTTTTAGATTCCGATGTTTCACTACAGGTTTACTGTATACCTTGCACCTTCTTATTGGCGATGAAACACAGAAATTGCATTGGAAATAAATTCAAAAAGCACAATGACGACTTAAGTACAAGAGGACTGACACTCTCACATTCTATGATTTGAACCTCTCCTGTGAGTCCAGTTTTAGATTCCGATGCTTCACTTCAGGTTTACTGTATCCTTTGGACCTTCTTATTGACGATGAAACACAGAAATTGCTTCCGAATTTAGTACAACAGGCACAATGCCGACTTAAGTACAAGAGGACTGACACTCTCACTTTCTATGATTTGAACCTCTCCTGTGAGTCCAGTTTTTAGTTCCGATGCTTCACTTCAGGTTTACTGCATCCCTTGGACCTTCTTATTGACGATGAAACACAGAAATTGCATCCGAATTTAGTACAACAGGCACAATGCCGACTTAAGTACAAGAGGACGGACACTCTCACTTTCTATGATTTGAACCTCTCCTGTGAGTCCAGTTTTAGATTGCGATGCTTCACTTCAGATTTACTGTATCCCTTGGACATTCTTATTGACGATGAAACACGGATATTGCTTCCGAATTTAATACAAATGTAACAATTGCGACTAAAGTACAAGAGGACTGACACTCTCACCTTCTATGATTTGAAACTCTCCTGGGAGTCCAGTTTTAGAATCCGATGTTCCACTTCAGGTTTACTGTATACCTTGCACCTTCTTATTGACGATGAAACACAGAAATTGCATCGGAATTAAACTCAAAAAGCAGAATGCTGACTTAAGTACAAGAGGAATGACACTCTAACTCACTATGATTTGAACCTTTCCTGTGAGTCCAGTTTTAGATTCTGAAGCTTCACTTCAGTTTTACTGTATCCCTTGGACCGTCTTATTGACGATGAAACACAGAAATTGCATCTGAATTTAGTACAAATCGCACAATGCCGACTTAAGTACAAGAGGACTAACACTCTCACTTTCTATGATTTGTACCTCTCCTGTGAGTCCTGTTTTAGATTTCGATGCTTCACTTCAGGTTTACTGTATACCTTGCACCTTCTTATTGACGATGATACACAGAAATTGCATCCGAATTTAATACAAAAGCACAATGCCGACTTAAGTACAAGAGGACTGACACTCTTACTTTCTACGATTTCAACCTCTCCTGTGAGTCCAGTTTTAGATTCCGATGTTTCACTTCAGGTTTACTGTATACCTTGCACCGTCTTATTGGCGATGAAACACAGAAATTGCATTGGAATTAAAATCAAAAAGCACAATGACGACTTAAGTACAAGAGGACTGACACTCTCACATTCTATGATTGGAACCTTTCCTGTGAGTCCAGTTTTAGATTCCGATGCTTCACTTCAGGTTTACTATAAACCTTGGACGTTCGTATTGACAATGAAACACCGAAATTGCATCCGAATTTAATACAAAAGGCACATTGCCGACTTAAGTACAAGAGGACTGACACTCTCACTTTCTATTATTTGAACCTCTCCTGTGAGTCCAGTTTTTCGTTCCGATGCTTCACTTCAGGTTTACTGTATCCCTTGGACCTTCTTGTTGACGATGAAACACAGAAATTGCCTCCGAATTTAATACAAAAGTCACAATGCCGACTTAAGTACAAGTGGACTCACACTCTCACTTTCTATGATTTGTACCTCTCCTGTGAGTCCAGTTTTAGATTCCGATGCTTCACTTCAGGTTTACTATAACTCTTGGACCTTCGTATTGACAATGAAACACAGAAATTGCATCCGAATTTAATACAAAAAAACAGAATGCCCACTTAAGTACAAGAGGACTGACACTCTTACTTTCTATTATTTGAGCCCCTCCTGTGAGTCCAGTTTTTAGTTCCGATGCTTCACTTCAGGTTTACTGTATCCCTTGGACCTTCTTATTGACGATGAAACACAGAAATTGCCTCCGAATTTAATACATAAGGCACAATCCCGTCTTAAGTTGAAGTAGAGTGAAACTCTAACTCTCTATGATTTGAACCTCTCCTGTGAGTCCAGTTTTAGATTCTGATGCTTCACTTCAGGTTTACTGTATACCTTGGACATTCTTATTGACAATGAAACACAGAATTGGCATCCGAATTTAATACAAAAGGCACAATACCGACTTAAGTACAAGAGGACTGACACTCTCACTTTCTATGATTTGAACCTCTCCTGTGAGTCCAGTCTTAGATTCCGATGTTTCACTTCCGATTTACTGTATACCTACCACCTTCTTGTTGACGATGAAACACTGAAATTGCATCCGAATTTAATACAAAAGGCACAATGCCGACTTAAGTACAAGAGGACTGACACTCCCACTTTCTATGATTTGAACCTCTACTGTGAGTCCAGTTTTAGATTACGATGCTTCACTCCATGTTTACTGTATCCCTTGGACCTTCTTATTGACGATGAAACACAGAGCAAGCATCCGAATTTAATACAAAAGGCACAATGCCGACTTAAGTGCAAGAGGACTGAGACTCTAACTTTCTATGATTTGAACCTCTACTGTGAGTCCAGTTTTAGATTCCGATGCTTCACTTCAGGTTTACTATATCCCTTGGTTCTTCGTATTGACGATGAAACACAGAAATTGCATTTTAATTTAAAAAAAATTCACACGGCCGACTTAAGTACAAGAGGACTGACACTCTCACTTTCTATTATTTGAACCGCTCCTGAGAGTCCTGTTTTTAGTTCCGATGCTTCACTTCAGGTTTACTGTATCCCTTGGACCTTCTTATTGACGATGAAACACAGAAATTGCATCCGAATTTAATACAAATGGCACTATGCCGACCTAAGTACAAGAGGACTGACACTCTCACTTTCTATGATTTGAACCTCTTGTGTGAGTTCAGTTTTAGATTCCGATGCTTCACTTCAGGTTTTCTATTTCCCTTGGACCTTCTTATTGACGATGAAACACAGAAATTGCATCGGAATTAAATTCAAAAGGCACAATGCCGACTTAAGTACAAGAGGACTGACACTCTCACTTTCTATGATTTGAACCTCTCCTGCGAGGCCAGTTTTAGATTCCGATGCTTCACTTCAGGTTTACTGTATACCTTGCACCTTCTTATTGACGATGAAACACAGAAATTGCATCCGAATTTAGTACAACAGGCACAATGCCGACTTAAGTGCAATAGGACTGACACTCTAACTTTCTATGATTTGTATCTCTCCTGTGAGTCCAGTTTTAGATTCCGATGCTTCACTTCAGGTTTACTGTATTCCTTGGACCTTCTTATTGACGATGAAACACAGAAATTGCATCCGAATTTAATATAAATGGCACAATGCTGACTTAAGTACAAGAGGACTGAGACTCTAACTTTCTATGATTTGTATCTCTCCTGTGAGTCCAGTTTTAGATTCCGATGCTTCACTTCAGGTTTACTGTATACGTTGCACCTTCTTATTGACGATGAAACACAGAAATTGCATCCGAATTTAATACAAAAGCACTATGCCGACTTATTTACAAGAGGACTGACTCTCTCAGATTCTATGATTTAAACCTCTCCTGTGAGTCCAGTTCTAGATTCCGATGCTTCACTTCAGGTTTACTGTATCCCTTGGACCTTCTTATTGACGATGAAACACAGAGTTTGCATCCGAATTTAATACAAAAGACGCAATGCCGACCTAAGTACATGAGGACTGACACTCTAACTTACTATGAATTGAACCTCTCCTGTAAGTCCAGTTTTAGATTCCGATGCTTCACTTCAGGTTTACTGTATCTCTTGGACCTTCTTATTGACGAAGAAATACAGAAATTGCATCCGAATTTAATACAAAAGGCACAATGCCGACTGAAGTACAAGAGGACTGACACTCCAACCTTCTATGATTTGAACCTCTCCTGTGAGTCCAGCTTAAGATTCCGATGCTTCACTTCAGATATACTGTATCCCTTGGACCATCTGATTGACGATGAAACACAGAAATTGCATCGGAATTAAATTCAAAAGGCACAATGCCGACTTAAGTAAAAGAGGACTGAAACTCTCACTTTCTCTGATTTGAACCTCTCCTGTGAGTCCAGTTTTTGACTCCGATGCTTCATTTCAGGTTTACTGTATCCCTAGGACCATCTTATTGACGATGAAACACAGAAATTGCATCGGAATTAAATTCAAAAGGCACAATGCCGACTTAAGTAGAAGAGGACTGACCCTCTCACTTTCTATGATTTGAACCTCTCCTGCGAGGCCAGTTTTAGATTCCGATGCTTCACTTCAGGTTTACTGTATACCTTGCACCTTCTTATTGACGATGGAACACAAAAATTTCATCCTAATTTAATTAAAAGGCACTATGCCGACATTAGTACATGAGGACTGACACTCACTTTCAATGATTTGAACCTCTCCAGTGAGTCCAGTTTTAGATTCCGATGCTTCACTTCAGGTTTACTGTATCCCTTGGACCTTCTTATTGACGATGAAACACAGAAATTGCATCCGAATTTAGTACAACAGGCACAATGCCGACTTAAGTACAAGAGGACGGACACTCTCACTTTCTATGATTTGAACCTCTCCTGTGAGTCCAGTTTTAGATTGCGATGCTTCACTTCAGATTTACTGTATCCCTTGGACATTCTTATTGACGATGAAACACGGATATTGCTTCCGAATTTAATACAAATGTAACAATTGCGACTAAAGTACAAGAGGACTGACACTCTCACCTTCTATGATTTGAAACTCTCCTGGGAGTCCAGTTTTAGAATCCGATGTTCCACTTTAGGTTTACTGTATACCTTGCACCTTCTTATTGACGATGAAACACAGAAATTGCATCGGAATTAAACTCAAAAGGCACAATGCCGACTTAAGTAGAAGATTACTGACACTCTCACTTTCTATGATTTGAACCTCTCCTGCGAGGCCAGTTTTAGATTCCGATGCTTCACTTCAGGTTTACTGTATACCTTGCACCTTCTTATTGACGATGGAACACAAAAATTTCATCCTAATTTAATTAAAAGGCACTATGCCGACATTAGTACATGAGGACTGACACTCACTTTCAATGATTTGAACCTCTCCAGTGAGTCCAGTTTTAGATTCCGATGCTTCACTTCAGGTTTACTGTATCCCTTGGACCTTCTTATTGTCGATGAATCACAGAAATTTCATCCGAATTGAATACAAGAGGCACAATGCCGATCTTAGTACAAGAGGAGTGACACTCTCACTTTCTATGATTTGAACCTCTCCAGTGAGTCCAGTTTTAGATTCCGATGCTTCACTTCAGGTTTACTATAACACTTGGACCTTCGTATTGACAATGAAACACAGAAATTGCATTCGATATTAATACAACAGGCACAATGCCGACTTAAGTACAAGAGGACTGACACTCTCACTTTCTATTATTTGAACCTCTCCTGTGAGTCCAGTTTTTAGTTCGATGCTTCACTTCAAGTTTACTGTATCCCTTGGACCTTCTTATTGACGATGAAACATAGAAATTGCCTCCGAATTTAATACAAAAGTCACAATGCCGACTTAAGTGCAAGGGGACTGACACTCTCACTGTCTATGATTTGTACCTCTCCTGTGAGTGCAGTTTTAGATTCTGATGCTTCACTTCAGGTTTCCTGTATACCATGCACCTTCTTATTGACGATGAAACACAGAAATTGCATCGGAATTAAATTCAGAAAGCACAATGCCGCCTTAAGTACAAGAGGACTGACACTCTAACTCACTAGAATTTGAACCTCTCCTGTGAGTCCAGTTTTAGATTCTGATGCTTCACTTCAGGTTTACTGTATCTCTTGGACCTTCTTATTGACGAAGAAATACAGAAATTGCATCCGAATTTAATACAAAAGGCACAATGCCGACTGAAGTACAAGAGGACTGACACTCCAACCTTCTATGATTTGAACCTCTCCTGTGAGTCCAGCTTAAGATTCCGATGCTTCACTTCAGATATACTGTATCCCTTGGACCATCTGATTGACGATGAAACACAGAAATTGCATCGGAATTAAATTCAAAAGGCACAATGCCGACTTAAGTAAAAGAGGACTGAAACTCTCACTTTCTCTGATTTGAACCTCTCCTGTGAGTCCAGTTTTTGACTCCGATGCTTCATTTCAGGTTTACTGTATCCCTAGGACCATCTTATTGACGATGAAACACAGAAATTGCATCGGAATTAAATTCAAAAGGCACAATGCCGACTTAAGTAGAAGAGGACTGACCCTCTCACTTTCTATGATTTGAACCTCTCCTGCGAGGCCAGTTTTAGATTCCGATGCTTCACTTCAGGTTTACTGTATACCTTGCACCTTCTTATTGACGATGGAACACAAAAATTTCATCCTAATTTAATTAAAAGGCACTATGCCGACATTAGTACATGAGGACTGACACTCACTTTCAATGATTTGAACCTCTCCAGTGAGTCCAGTTTTAGATTCCGATGCTTCACTTCAGGTTTACTGTATCCCTTGGACCTTCTTATTGACGATGAAACACAGAAATTGCATCCGAATTTAGTACAACAGGCACAATGCCGACTTAAGTACAAGAGGACGGACACTCTCACTTTCTATGATTTGAACCTCTCCTGTGAGTCCAGTTTTAGATTGCGATGCTTCACTTCAGATTTACTGTATCCCTTGGACATTCTTATTGACGATGAAACACGGATATTGCTTCCGAATTTAATACAAATGTAACAATTGCGACTAAAGTACAAGAGGACTGACACTCTCACCTTCTATGATTTGAAACTCTCCTGGGAGTCCAGTTTTAGAATCCGATGTTCCACTTTAGGTTTACTGTATACCTTGCACCTTCTTATTGACGATGAAACACAGAAATTGCATCGGAATTAAACTCAAAAGGCACAATGCCGACTTAAGTAGAAGATTACTGACACTCTCACTTTCTATGATTTGAACCTCTCCTGCGAGGCCAGTTTTAGATTCCGATGCTTCACTTCAGGTTTACTGTATACCTTGCACCTTCTTATTGACGATGGAACACAAAAATTTCATCCTAATTTAATTAAAAGGCACTATGCCGACATTAGTACATGAGGACTGACACTCACTTTCAATGATTTGAACCTCTCCAGTGAGTCCAGTTTTAGATTCCGATGCTTCACTTCAGGTTTACTGTATCCCTTGGACCTTCTTATTGTCGATGAATCACAGAAATTTCATCCGAATTGAATACAAGAGGCACAATGCCGATCTTAGTACAAGAGGAGTGACACTCTCACTTTCTATGATTTGAACCTCTCCAGTGAGTCCAGTTTTAGATTCCGATGCTTCACTTCAGGTTTACTATAACACTTGGACCTTCGTATTGACAATGAAACACAGAAATTGCATTCGATATTAATACAACAGGCACAATGCCGACTTAAGTACAAGAGGACTGACACTCTCACTTTCTATTATTTGAACCTCTCCTGTGAGTCCAGTTTTTAGTTCGATGCTTCACTTCAAGTTTACTGTATCCCTTGGACCTTCTTATTGACGATGAAACATAGAAATTGCCTCCGAATTTAATACAAAAGTCACAATGCCGACTTAAGTGCAAGGGGACTGACACTCTCACTGTCTATGATTTGTACCTCTCCTGTGAGTGCAGTTTTAGATTCTGATGCTTCACTTCAGGTTTCCTGTATACCATGCACCTTCTTATTGACGATGAAACACAGAAATTGCATCGGAATTAAATTCAGAAAGCACAATGCCGCCTTAAGTACAAGAGGACTGACACTCTAACTCACTAGAATTTGAACCTCTCCTGTGAGTCCAGTTTTAGATTCTGATGCTTCACTTCAGTTTTACTGTATCCCTTGGACCTTCTTATTGTCGATGAAACACAGAAATTGCATCCGAATTTAATACAAATGGCACAATGCCGACTTAAGTACAAGAGGACTAACACTCTCACTTTCTATGATTTGTATCTCTCCTGTGAGTTTAGTTTTAGATTCCGATGCTTCACTTCAGGTTTACTGTATACCTTGCACCTTCTTATTGACGATGAAACACAAAAATTGCATCGAATTTAATACAAAAGCACAATGCCGACTTAAGTACAAGAGGACTGACACTCTCACTTTCTATGATTTGAAGCTCTCCTGTGAGTGCAGTTTTAGATTCCGATGTTTCACTACAGGTTTACTGTATACCTTGCACCTTCTTATTGGCGATGAAACACAGAAATTGCATTGGAAATAAATTCAAAAAGCACAATGACGACTTAAGTACAAGAGGACTGACACTCTCACATTCTATGATTTGAACCTCTCCTGTGAGTCCAGTTTTAGATTCCGATGCTTCACTTCAGGTTTACTGTATCCTTTGGACCTTCTTATTGACGATGAAACACAGAAATTGCTTCCGAATTTAGTACAACAGGCACAATGCCGACTTAAGTACAAGAGGACTGACACTCTCACTTTCTATGATTTGAACCTCTCCTGTGAGTACAGTTTTTAGTTCCGATGCTTCACTTCAGGTTTACTGTATCCCTTGGACCTTCTTATTGACGATGAAACACAGAAATTGCATCCGAATTTAGTACAACAGGCACAATGCCGACTTAAGTACAAGAGGACGGACACTCTCACTTTCTATGATTTGAACCTCTCCTGTGAGTCCAGTTTTAGATTGCGATGCTTCACTTCAGATTTACTGTATCCCTTGGACATTCTTATTGACGATGAAACACGGATATTGCTTCCGAATTTAATACAAATGTAACAATTGCGACTAAAGTACAAGAGGACTGACACTCTCACCTTCTATGATTTGAAACTCTCCTGGGAGTCCAGTTTTAGAATCCGATGTTCCACTTTAGGTTTACTGTATACCTTGCACCTTCTTGTTGACGATGAAACACAGAAATTGCATCGGAATTAAACTCAAAAAGCAGAATGCCGACTTAAGTACAAGAGGAATGACACTCTAACTCACTATGATTTGAACCTTTCCTGTGAGTCCAGTTTTAGATTCTGAAGCTTCACTTCAGTTTTACTGTATCCCTTGGACCGTCTTATTGACGATGAAACACAGAAATTGCATCTGAATTTAGTACAAATCGCACAATGCCGACTTAAGTACAAGAGGACTAACACTCTCACTTTCTATGATTTGTACCTCTCCTGTGAGTCCTGTTTTAGATTTCGATGCTTCGCTTCAGGTTTACTGTATACCTTGCACCTTCTTATTGACGATGATACACAGAAATTGCATCCGAATTTAATACAAAAGCACAATGCCGACTTAAGTACAAGAGGACTGACACTCTTACTTTCTACGATTTCAACCTCTCCTGTGAGTCCAGTTTTAGATTCCGATGTTTCACTTCAGGTTTACTGTATACCTTGCACCTTCTTATTGGCGATGAAACACAGAAATTGCATTGGAATTAAAATCAAAAAGCACAATGACGACTTAAGTACAAGAGGACTGACACTCTCACATTCTATGATTGGAACCTTTCCTGTGAGTCCAGTTTTAGATTCCGATGCTTCACTTCAGGTTTACTATAAACCTTGGACGTTCGTATTGACAATGAAACACCGAAATTGCATCCAAGTTTAATACAAAAGGCACATTGCCGACTTAAGTACAAGAGGACTGACACTCTCACTTTCTATTATTTGAACCTCTCCTGTGAGTCCAGTTTTTCGTTCCGATGCTTCACTTCAGGTTTACTGTATCCCTTGGACCTTCTTGTTGACGATGAAACACCTAAATTGCCTCCGAATTTAATACAAAAGTCACAATGCCGACTTAAGTACAAGGGGACTCACACTCTCACTTTCTATGATTTGTACCTCTCCTGTGAGTCCAGTTTTAGATTCCGATGCTTCACTTCAGGTTTACTGTATCCCTTGCACCTTCTTATTGACGATGAAACACAGAAATTGCATCCGAATTTAGTACAACAGGCACAATGCCGACTTAAGTACAAGAGTACTGAGACTCTCACTTTCTATGATTTGAACCTCTCCAGTGAGTCCAGTTTTAGATTGCGATGCCTCACTTCAGATATACTGTATCCCTTGGACATTCTTATTGACGATGAAACACGGAAATTGCTTCCGAATTTAATACAAATGTAACAATGGCGACTAAAGTACAAGAGGACTGACACTCTCACTTTCTATGATTTGAACCTCTCCTGTGAGTCCAGTCTTAGATTCCGATGTTTCACTTCCGATTTACTGTATACCTAGCACCTTCTTGTTGACGATGAAACACTGAAATTGCATCCGAATTTAATACAAAAGGCACAATGCCGACTTAAGTACAAGAGGACTGACACTCCCACTTTCTATGATTTGAACCTCTACTGTGAGTCCAGTTTTAGATTCCGATGCTTCACTTCAGGTTTACTGTATCCCCTGGACCTTCTTATTGTCGATGAAACACAGAGCATGCATCCGAATTTAATACAAAAGGCACAATGCCGACTTAAGTGCAATAGGAGTGACACTCTAACTTTCTATGATTTGAACCTCTCCTGTGAGTCTAGTTTTGGATTGCGTTGCTTCACTTCAGGTTCACAGTATCCCTTGGACCATCTTATTGACGATGAAACACAGAAATTGCATCCGAATTTAATATAAATGGCACAATGCCAACTTAAGAACAAGAGGACTGAGACTCTCACTTTCTATGATTTGTACCTCTCCTGTGAGTCCAGTTTTAGATTCCGATGCTTCACTTCAGGTTTACTGTATACCTTGCACCTTCTTATTGACGATGAAACACAGAAATTGCATCCGAATTTAATACAAAAGCACTATGCCGACTTAAGTACAAGAGGACTGAATCTCTCAAATTCTTTAATTTAAACCTCTCCTGTGAGTCCAGTTCTAGATTCCGATGCTTCACTTCAGGTTTGCTGTATCCCTTGGACCTTCTTATTGACGATGAAACACAGAGTTTGCATCCGAATTTAATACAAAAGACACAATGCCGACCTAAGTACATGAGGACTGACACTCTAACTTACTATGAATTGAACCCCTCCTGTGAGTCCAGTTTTAGATTCCGATGCTTCACTTCAGGTTTACTGTATCTCTTGGACCTTGTTATTGACGAAGAAATACAGAAAATGCATCCGAATTTAATACAAAAGGCACAATGCCGATTGAAGTACAAGAGGACTGACACTCCATATTTCTATGATTTGTACCTCTCCTGTGAGTCCAGCTTAAGATTCCGATGCTTTACTTCAGATTTACTGTATCCCTTGGACCATCTTTTTGACGATGAAACACAGAAATTGCATCGGAATTAAATTCAAAAGGCACAAAGCCGACTTAAGTACAAGAGGAATGACACTCTAACTCACTATGATTTGAACCTCTCCTGTGAGTCCAGTTTTAGATTCCGATGCTTCACTTCAGGTTTACTATAACCCTTGGACCTTCGTATTCACAATGAAACACAGAAATTGCATTCGAATTTATACAACAGGCACAATGCCGACTTAAGTACAAGGGGACTGACACTCACTTTCTATGATTTGAACCTCTCCTGTGAATCCAGTTTTAGATTCCGTTACTTCGCTTCAGGTTTACTGTATCCCTTGGACGTTCTTATTGACGATAAAACACAGAAATTGCATCAGAATTAAATTCAAAAGGCACAATGCCGACGTAAGTACAAGAGGACTGACACTCTAACTTTCTGTGATTTGAACCGCTCCTGTGAGTCCAGTTTTAGATTCCGATGCTTCACTTCAGGTTTACTGTATCCCTTGGACCTTCTTATTGCCAATGAAACACAGAGTTTGCATCCGAATTTAATACAAAAGGCACAATGCCGACTTATGTACAAGAGGACTGACACTCTCACTTTCTACGATTTGAACCTCTCCAGTGAGTACAGTTTTAGTTTCCGATGCTTTACTTCAAGATTATTGTATACCTTGCACCTTCTTATTGACGATGAAACACAGAAATTGCATCCGAATTTAATACAACAGGCACAATGCCGACTTAAGTACAAGAGGACTGACACTCTCACTTTCTATGATTTGAACCTCTCCTGTGAGTTCAGTTTTAGATTCTGATGCTTCACTTCAGGTTTACTGTTTCCCTTGGACCTTCTTATTGACGATGAAACACAGAAATTGCATCCGAATTTAATACAAAAGGCACAATGCCGACTCAAGTACAAGAGGACTGACACTCTCACTTTCTACGATTTGAACCTCTCCAGTGAGTACAGTTTTAGTTTCCGATGCTTTACTTCAAGATTATTGTATACCTTGCACCTTCTTATTGACGATGAAACACAGAAATTGCATCCGAATTTAATACAACAGGCACAATGCCGACTCAAGTACAAGAGGACAGACACTCTCACTTTCTATGATTTGAACCTCTCCTGTGTGTCCAGTTTTAGATTCCGATGCTTCACTTCAGGTTTACTGTATACCTTGCACCTTCTTATTGACGATGAATCACAGAAATTTCATCCGAATTAAATACAAAAGGCACAAAGCCGACTTCAGTACAAGAGGACTGACACTCTTCTTTCTATGATTTGAACCTCTCCAGTGAGTCCAGTTTTAGATTCCGATGCTTCACTTCAGGTTTACTATAACCCTTGGACCTTCGTACTGACAATGAAACACAGAAATTGCATATGAATTTAATACAACAGGCACAATGCCGACTTAAGTACGAGAGGACTGACACTCTCACTTTCTATTATTTGTACCTCTCCTGTGACTCCAGTTTTTAGTTCCGATGCTTCACTTCAGGTTTACTGTATCCCTTGGACCTTCTTATTGACGATGAAACACAGAAATTGCCTCCGAATTTAATACAAAAGTCACAATGCCGACTTAATTACAAGAGACTGACACTCTCACTTTCTATGATTTGTACCTCTCCAGTGAGTCCAGTTTTAGATTCCGATGCTTCACTTCAGGTTTACTGTATACCTTGCACCTTCTTATTGACGATGAAACACAGAAATTGCATCCGAATTTAATACAAAAGGCAAAATGCCGACTTATGTACAAGAGGACTGACACTCTCACTTTCTACGATTTGAACCTCTCCTGTGAGTCCAATTTTAGATTTCGATGCTTCACTTCAGGTTTACTGTATCCCTTGGACCTTCTTATTGACGATGACACACAGAAATTGCATAGGAATTAAATTCAAAAGGCACAATTCCGACTTAAGTAAAAGAGGACTGACACTCTCACTTTCTATGATTTGAACCTCTCCTGTGAAATTAGTTTCAGATTCCGTTGCTTCACTTCAGGTTTACTGTATCCCTTGGACGTTCTCATTGACGATAAAACACAGAAATTGCATCGGAATTAAATTCAAAAGGCACAATGCCGACATAAGTACAAGAGGACTGACACACTAACTTTCTGTGATTTGAACCTCTCCTGTGAGTCCAGTTTTAGATTCCGATGTTTCACTTCAGGTTTACTGTATCCCTTGGACCTTCTTATTGCCAATGAAACACAGAGTTTGCATCCGAATTTAATACAAAACGCACAATGCCGACTTAAGTACAAGAGGACTGACACTCTCACTTTCTACGATTTGAACCTCTCCAGTGAGTCTAGTTTTAGATTCCGAGGCTTTACTTCAAGATTATTGTATACATTGCACCTTCTTATTGACGATGAAACACAGAAATTGCATCTGAATTTAATACAACAGGCACAATGCCGACTTAAGTACAAGAGGACTGACACTCTCACTTTCTATGAATTGAACCTCTGCTGTGAGTTCAGTTTTAGATTCTGATGCTTCACTTCAGGTTTACTGTTTCCCTTGGACCTTCTTATTGACGATGAGACACAGAAATTGCATCCGAATTTAATACAAATGGCACAATGCCGACTCAAGTACAAGAGGACTGGCACTCTCACTTTCTATGATTGGAACCTCTCCTGTGAGTCCAGTTTTGGATTCCGATGCTTCACTTCAGGTTTACTGTATACCTTGCACCTTCTTATAGACGATGAATCACAGAAATTTCATCCGAATTGAATACAAAAGGCACAATGCCGACTTTAGTACAAGAGGACTGACTCTCTCACTTTCTATGATTTGAACCTCTCCAGTGAGTCCAGTTTTAGATTCCGATGCTTCACATCAAGTTTACTATAACCCTTGGACCTTCGTATTGACAATGAAACACAGAAATTGCATATGAATTTAATACAACAGGCACAATGCCGACTTAAGTACAAGAGGACTGACACTCTCACTTTCTATTATTTGATCCTCTCCTGTGAGTCCAGTTTTTAGTTCCGATGCTTCACTTCAGGTTTACTGTATCCCTTGGACCTTCTTATTGACGATGAAATACAGAAATTGCCTCCGAATTTAATACAAAAGTCACAATGCCGACTTAAGTACAAGGGGACTGACACTCTCACTATCTATGATTTGTACCTCTCCTGTGAGTCCAGTTTTAGGTTCCGATGCTTCACCTCAGGTTTACTGTATACCTTGCACCTTCTTATTGACGATGAAACACAGAAATAGCATCCGAATTTAATACAAAAGGCAAAATGCCGACTTATGTACAAGAGGACTGACACTCTCACTTTCTACGATTTGAACCTCTCCTGTGAGTCCAGTTTTAGATTTCGATGCTTCACTTCAGGTTTACTGTATCCCTTGGATCTTCTTATTGACGATGACACACAGAAATTGCATCGGAATTAAATTCAAAAGGCACAATTCCGACTTAAGTAAAAGAGGACTGACACTCTAACTTTCTATGATTTGAACCTCTCCTGTGAATCCAGTTTTAGATTCCGTTGCTTTACTTCAGGTTTACTGTATCCCTTGGACGTTCTTATTGACGATAAAACACAGAAATTGCATCGGAATTAAATTCAAAAGTACAATGATGACATAAGTACAAGAGGACGGACACTCTAACTTTCTGTGATTTGAACCTCTCCTGTGAGTCCAGTTTTAGATTCCGATGCTTCACTTCAGGTTTACTGTATCCCTTGGACCTTCTTATTGCCAATGAAACACAGAGTTTGCATCCGAATTTAATACAAAAGGCACAATGCCGACTTAAGTACAAGAGGACTGACACTCTCACTTTCTATGATTTGAACCTCTCCTGTGAGTGCAGTTTAAATTGCGAAGCTTCACTTCAGATTTACTGTATCCCTTGGACATTCTTATTGACGATGAAACACAGAAATTGCATCGGAATTAAATTCAAAAAGCACAATGCCGACTTAAGTACAAGAGGAATGACACTCTAACTTACTATGATTTGAACCTCTCCTGTGAGTCCAGTTTTAGATTCTGATGCTTCACTTCACGTTTACTGTATCCCTTGGACCTTCTTATTGACGAAGAAATACAGAAATTGCATCCGAATTTAATACAAAAGGCACAATGCCGACTGAAGTACAAGAGGACTGACACTCTAACTTTCTATGATTTGAACCTCTCCTGTGAGTCCAGCTTAAGATTCCGATGCTTCACTTCAGATTTACTGTATCGCTTAGACTTTCTTATTGACGATGAAACACAGAAATTGCATCGGAATTAAATTCAAAAGGCACAATGCCGACTTAAGTAAAAGAGGACTGACACTCTCACTTTCTATGATTTGAACCTCTCCTGTGAGTCCAGTTTTAGACTCCGACGCTTCACTTCACGTTTACTGTATCCCTAGGACCATCTTATTGACGATGAAACACAGAAATTGCATCGGAATTAAATTCAAAAGGCACAATGCCGACTTAAGTAAAAGAGGACTGACACTCTCACTTTCTATGATTTGAACCTCTCCTGTGAGTCCAGTTTTAGACTCCGATGCTTCACTTCAGGTTTGCTGTATCCCTAGGACCATCGTACTGACGAGCAAACACAGAAATTGCATCGGAATGAAATTCAAAAGGCACAATGCCGACTTAAGTACAAAAGGACTGACACTCTCACTTTCTATGATTTGAACCTCTCCAATGAGTTCAGTTATAGATTCCGATGCTTCACTTCAGGTTCACTGTATTCCTTGGACCTTCTTATTGACGATGAAACACAGAAACTGCACCCGAATTTAATACAAAAGGCACAATGCCGACTTAAGTACAAGAGGACTAACACTCTCACTTTCTATGATTTGAACCTCTCCTGTGAGTTCAGTTTTAGATTCCAATGCTTCACTTCAGGTTTACTGTATACCTTGCACCTTCTTATTGACGATGAAACACAGAAATTGCACCCAAATTTAATACAAAAGGCACAATGCCGACTTAAGTACAAGAGGACTGACACTCTCACTTTCTATGATTTGAACCTTTCCTGTGAGTCCAGCTTAAGATTCCGATGCTTCTCTTCAGATTTACTGTATCCCTTGGACCTTTTTATTGACGATGAAACACAGAAATTGCATTGGAATTAAATTCAAATGGCACAATGCCGACTGAAGTACAAGAGGACTGACACTCTCACTTTCTATGATTTGAACCTCTCCTGTGAGTCCAGTTTAAATTGCGAAGCTTCACTTCAGATTTACTGTATCCCTTGGACATTCTTATTGACGATGAAACACAGAAATTGCATCGGAATTAAATTCAAAAAGCACAATGCCGACTTAAGTACAAGAGGAACGACACTCTAACTTACTATGATTTGAACCTCTCCTGTGAGTCCAGTTTTAGATTCTGATGCTTCACTTCAAGTTTACTGTATCCCTTGGACCATCTTATTGACGATGAAACACAGAAATTGCATCCGAATTTAATACAATTGGCTCAATGCCGACTTAAGTACAAGAGGACTAACACTCTCACTTTCTATGATTTGTACCTCTCCTGTGAGTCCAGTTTTAGATTCCGATGCTTCACTTCAGTTTTACTGTATACCTTGCACCTTCTTATTGACGATGAAACACAGAAATTGCATCCGAATTTAATACAAAAGCACAATGCCGACTTAAGTACAAGAGGAATAACACTCTCACTTTATATGATTTGTACCTCTCCTGTGAGTCCAGTATTAGATTCCGATGCTTCACTTCAGGTTTACTGTATCCCTTGGACCTTCTTATTGACGAAGAAATACAGAAATTGCATCCGAATTTCATACAAAAGGCACAATGCCGACTGAAGTACAAGAGGACTGACACTCTAACTTTCTATGATTTGAACCTCTCCTGTGAGTCCAGCTTAAGTTTCCGATGCTTCACTTCAGATTTACTGTATCCCTTGGACCTTCTTATTGACGATCAAACACAGAAATTGCATCGGAATTAAATTCAAACGGCACAATGCCGACTTAAGTACAAGAGGACTGACACTCTCACTTTCTATGATTTGAACCTCTCCAATGAGTTCAGTTTTAGATTCCGATGCTTCACTTCAGGTTTACTGTATCCCTTGGACCTTCTTATTGACGATGAAACACAGAAATTACACCCGAATTTAATACAAAAGGCACAATGCCGACTGAAGTACAAGAGGACTGACACTCTCACTTTCTATGATTTGAACCTCTCCTGTGAGTCCAGTTTTAGACTCCGATGCTTCACTTCACGTTTACTGTATCCCTGGGACCATCTTATTGACGATGAAACACAGAAATTGCATCGGAATTAAATTGAAAAGGCACAATGCCGACTTAAGTAAAAGAGGACTGACACTCTCACTTTCTATGATTTGAACCTCTCCTTTGAGTCCAGTTTTAGACTCCGATGCTTCACTTCACGGTAACTGTATCCCTAGGACCATCTTATTGACGATGAAACACAGAAATTGCATCGGAATTAAATTCAAAAGGCACAATGCCGACTTAAGTATAAGAGGACTGACACTCTCACTTTCTATGATTTGAACCTCTCCTGTGAGTCCAGTTTTAGACTCCGATGCTTCACTTCACGTTTACTGTATCCCTAGGACCATCTTATTGACGATGAAACACAGAAATTGCATCGGAATTAAATTCAAAAGGCACAATGCCGACTTAAGTAAAAGAGGACTGACACTCTCACTTTCCATGATTTGAACCTCTCCTGTGAGTCCAGTTTTATACTCCGATGCTTCACTTCAGGTTTACTGTATCCCTAGGACCATCTTATTGACGATGAAACACAGAAATTGCATCGGAATTAAATTCAAAAGGCACAATGCCGACTTAAGTACAAGAGGACTGACACTCTCACTTTCTATGATTTGAACCTCTCCTGTGAGTCCAGTTTTAGACTCCGATGCTTCACTTCAGGTTTACTGTATCCCTAGGACCATCTTATTGACGATCAAACACAGAAATTGCATCGGAATTAAATTCAAAAGGCACAATGCCAACTTAAGTACAAGCGGAATGACACTCTCACTTTCTATGATTTGAACCTCTCCTATGAGTTCAGTTTTAGATTCCGATGCTTCACTTCAGGTTTACTGTATCCCTTGGACCTTCTTATTGACGATAAAACACAGAAATTGCACCCGAATTTAATACAAAAGGCACAATGCCGACTTAAGTACAAGAGGACTGACACTCTCACTTTCTATGATTTGAACCTCTCCTGTGAGTCCAGTTTTAGACTCCGATGCTTCACTTCACGTTTACTGTATCCCTAGGACCATCTTATTGACGATGAAACACAGAAATTGCATCGGAATTAAATTCAAAAGGCACAATGCCGACATAAGTAAAAGAGGACTGACACTCTCACTTTCTATTATTTGAACCCCTCCCGTGAGTCCAGATTTAGATTCCGATGCTTCACTTCAGGTTCACTGTATCCCTTGGACCTTCTTATTGACGATGAAACACAGAAATTGCACCCGAATTTAATACAAAAGGCACAATGCCGATTCAAGTACAAGAGGACTGACACTCTCACTTTCTATGATTTGAACCTCTCCTGTGAGTCCAGTTTTAGACTCCGATGCTTCACTTCACGTTTACTGTATCCCTTGGACCTTCTTATTGACGATGAAATACAGAAATTGCCTCCGAATTTAATACGAAAGTCACAATGCCGACCTAAGTACAAGGGGACTGACACTCTCACTATCTATGATTTGTACCTCTCCTGTGAGTCCAGTTTTAGGTTCCGATGCTTCACTTCAGGTTTACTGTATACCTTGCACCTTCTTATTGACGATGAAACACAGAAATTGCATCCCAATTTAATACAAAAGGCAAAATGCCGACTTATGTACAACAGGACGGACACTCTAACTTTCTGTGATTTGAACCTCTCCTGTGAGTCCAGTTTTAGATTCCGATGCTTCACTTCAGGTTTACTGTATCCCTTGGACCTTCTTATTGCCAATGAAACACAGAGTTTGCATACGAATTTAATACAAAAGGCACAATGCCGACTTAAGTACAAGAGGACTGACACTCTCACTTTCTATGATTTGAACCTCTCCTGTGAGTCCAGTTTAAATTGCGAAGCTTCACTTCAGATTTACTGTATCCCTTGGACATTCTTATTGACGATGAAACACAGAAATTGCATCGGAATTAAATTCAAAAAGCACAATGCCGACTTAAGTACAAGAGGAATAACACACTCACTTTCTATGATTTGTACCTCTCCTGTGAGTCCAGTTTTAGATTCCGATGCTTCACTTCAGGTTTACTGTATCCCTTGGACCTTCTTATTGACGATGAAACACAGAAATTGCACCCGAATTTAATACAAAAGGCACAATGCCGACTTAAGTACAAGAGGACTGACACTCTCATTTTTTATCATTTGAACCTCTCCTGTGAGTCCAGCTTAAGATTCCGATGCTTCACTTCAGATTTACTGTATCCCTTGGACCTTCTTATTGACGATGAAACACAGAAATTGCATCGGAATTAAATTCAAAAGGCACAATGCCGACATAAGTAAAAGAGGACTGACACTCTCACTTTCTATTATTTGAACCCCTCCCGTGAGTCCAGTTTTAGATTCCGATGCTTCACTTCAGGTTCACTGTATCCCTTGGACCTTCTTATTGACGATGAAACACAGAAATTGCACCCGAATTTAATACAAAAGGCACAATGCCGATTCAAGTACAAGAGGACTGACACTCTCACTTTCTATGATTTGAACCTCTCCTGTGAGTCCAGTTTTAGACTCCGATGCTTCACTTCACGTTTACTGTATCCCTTGGACCTTCTTATTGACGATGAAACACAGAAATTGCCTCCGAATTTAATACGAAAGTCACAATGCCGACCTAAGTACAAGGGGACTGACACTCTCACTATCTATGATTTGTACCTCTCCTGTGAGTCCAGTTTTAGGTTCCGATGCTTCACTTCAGGTTTACTGTATACCTTGCACCTTCTTATTGACGATGAAACACAGAAATTGCATCCCAATTTAATACAAAAGGCAAAATGCCGACTTATGTACAACAGGACGGACACTCTAACATTCTATGATTTGAACCTCTCCTGTGAGTCCAGTTTTAGATTCCGATGCTTCACTTCAGGTTTACTGTATCCCTTGGACCTTCTTATTGCCAATGAAACACAGAGTTTGCATACGAATTTAATACAAAAGGCACAATGCCGACTTAAGTACAAGAGGACTGACACTCTCACTTTCTATGATTTGAACCTCTCCTGTGAGTCCAGTTTAAATTGCGAAGCTTCACTTCAGATTTACTGTATCCCTTGGACATTCTTATTGACGATGAAACACAGAAATTGCATCGGAATTAAATTCAAAAAGCACAATGCCGACTTAAGTACAAGAGGAATAACACACTCACTTTCTATGATTTGTACCTCTCCTGTGAGTCCAGTTTTAGATTCCGATGCTTCACTTCAGGTTTACTGTATCCCTTGGACCTTCTTATTGACGATGAAACACAGAAATTGCACCCGAATTTAATACAAAAGGCACAATGCCGACTTAAGTACAAGAGGACTGACACTCTCATTTTTTATCATTTGAACCTCTCCTGTGAGTCCAGCTTAAGATTCCGATGCTTCACTTCAGATTTACTGTATCCCTTGGACCTTCTTATTGACGATGAAACACAGAAATTGCATCGGAATTAAATTCAAAAGGCACAATGCCGACTGAAGTACAAGAGGACTGACACTCTCACTTTCTATGATTTGAACCTCTCCTGTGAGTCCAGTTTAAATTGCGAAGCTTCACTTGAGATTTACTGTATCCCTTGGACATTCTTATTGACGATGAAACACAGAAATTGCATCGGAATTAAATTCAAAAAGCACAATGCCGACTTAAGTACAAGAGGAATGACACTCTAACTTACTATGATTTGAACCTCTCCTGTGAGTCCAGTTTTAGATTCTGATGCTTCACTTCAGGTTTACTGTATCCCTTGGACCTTCTTATTGACTATGAAACACAGAAATTGCATCCGAATTTAATACAAATGGCTCAATGCCGACTTAAGTACAAGAGGACTAACACTCTCACTTTCTATGATTTGTACCTCTCCTGTGAGTCCAGTTTTAGATTCCGATGCTTCACTTCAGTTTTACTGTATACCTTGCACCTTCTTGTTGACGATGAAACACAGAAATTGCATCCGAATTTAATACAAAAGCACAATGCCAACTTAAGTACAAGAGGACTAACACTCTCCCTTTCTATGATTTGTACCTCTCCTGTGTGTCCAGTTTTAGACTCCGATGCTTCACGTCAGGTTTACTGTATCCCTAGGTCCATCTTATTGACGATGAAACACAGAAATTGCATCGGAATTAAATTCAAAAGGCACAATGCCGACTTAAGTAAAAGAGGACTGACACTCTCACTTTCTATGATTTGAACCTCTCCTGTGAGTCCAGTTTTAGACTCCGATGCTTCACTTCAGGTTTACTGTATCCCTAGGACCATCTTATTGACGATCAAACACAGAAATTGCATCGGAATTAAATTCAAAAGGCGCAATGCCAACTTAAGTACAAGAGGACTGACACTCTCACTTTCTATGATTTGAACCTCCCCTATGAGTGCAGCTTTAGAATCCGATGCTTCACTTCAGGTTTACTGTATCCCTTGGACCTTCTTATTGACGATAAAACACAGAAATTGCACCCGAATTTAATACAAAATTCACAATGCCGACTTAAGTACAAGAGGACTGACACTCTCACTTTCTATGATTTGAACCTCTCCTGTGAGTCCAGTTTTAGACTCCGATGCTTCACTTCACGTTTACTGTATCCCTAGGAAAATCTTATTGACGATGAAACACAGAAATTGCATCGGAATTAAATTCAAAAGGCACAATGCCGACTTAAGTAAAAGAGGACTGACACTCTCACTTTCTATTATTTGAACCTTTCCTGTGAGTCCAGTTTTAGATTCCGATTCTTCACTTCAGGTTTACTGTATCCCTTGGACCTTCTTATTGACGATGAAACACAGAAATTGCACCCGAATTTAATACAAAAGGCACAATGCCGATTCAAGTACAACAGGACTGACACTCTCACTTTCTATGATTTGTACCTCTCCTGTGAGTCCAGTTTTAGGTTCCGATGCTTCACTTCAGGTTTACTGTATACCTTGCACCTTCTTATTGACGATGAAACACAGAAATTGCATCCCAATTTAATACAAAAGGCAAAATGCCGACTTATGTACAAGAGGACGGACGCTCTAACTTTCTGTGATTTGAACCTCTCCTGTGAGTCCAGTTTTAGATTCCGATGCTTCACTTCAGGTTTACTGTATCCCTTGGACCTTCTTATTGTCAATGACACACAGAGTTTGCATCCGAATTTAATACAAAAGGCACAATGCCGACTTAAGTACAAGAGGACTGACACTCTCACTTTCTATGATTTGAACCTCTTCTGTGAGTCCAGTTTAAATTGCGAAGCTTCACTTCAGAATTACTGTATCCCTTGGACATTCTTATTGACCATGAAACACAGATATTGCATCGGAATTAAATTCAAAAAGCACAATGCCGACTTAAGTACAAGAGGAATAACACACTCACTTTCTATGATTTGTACCTCTCCTGTGAGTCCAGTTTTCGATTCCGATGCTTCACTTCAGGTTTACTGTATCGCTTGGACCTTCTTATTGACGAAGAAATACAGAAATTGCATCCGAATTTAATACAAAAGGCACAATGCCGACTGAAGTACAGGAGGACTGACAATCTAACTTTCTATGATTTGAACCTCTCCTGTGAGTCCAGCTTAAGATTCCGACGCTTCACTTCAGATTTACTGTATCCCTTGGACCTTCATATTGACGATGAAACACAGAAATTGCATCGGAATTAAATTCAAAAGGCACAATGCCGACTTAAGTAAAAGAGGCATGACACTCTCACTTTCTATGATTTGAACCTCTCCTGTGAGTCCAGTTTTAGACTCCGATGCTGCACTTCACGTTTACTGTATCCCTAGGACCATCTTATTGACGATGAAACACAGAAATTGCATCGGAATTAAATTCAAAAGGCACAATGCCGACTTAAGTAAAAGAGGACTGACACTCTCACTTTCAATGATTTGAACCTCTCCTGTGAGTCCAGTTTTAGACTCCGATGCTTCACTTCAGGTTTACTGTATCCCTTGGACCTTCTTATTGACGATGAAACACAGAAATTGCACCCGAATTTAATACAAAAGGCACAATGCCGACTGAAGTACAAGAGGAATGACACTCTAACTTACTATGATTTGAACCTCTCCTGTGAGTCCAGTTTTAGATTCTGATGCTTCACTTCAGGTTTACTGTATCCCTTGGACCTTCTTATTGACGATGAAACACAGAAATTGCATCCGAATTTAATACAAATGGCACAATGCCAACTTAGGTACAAGAGGACTAACACTCTCACATTCTATGATTTGTACCTCTCCTGTGAGTCCAGTTTTAGATTCCGATGCTTCACTTCAGTTTTACTGTATACCTTGCACCTTCTTATTGACGATGAAACACAGAAATTGCATCCGAATTTAATACAAAAGCACAATGCCGACTTTAGTACAAGAGGAATAACACACTCACTTTCTATGATTTGTACCTCTCCTGTGAGTCCAGTTTTAGATTCCGATGCTTCACTTCAGGTTTACTGTATCCCTTGGACCTTCTTATTGACGAAGAAATACAGAAATTGCATCCGAATTTAATACAAAAGGCACAATGCCGACTGAAGTACAAGAGGACTGACAATCTAGCTTTCTATGATTTGAACCTCTCCTGTGAGTCCAGCTTAAGATTCCGATGCTTCACTTCAGATTTACTGTATCCCTTGGACCTTCGTATTGACGATGAAACACAGAAATTGCATCGGAATTAAATTCAAAAGGCACAATGCCGACTTAAGTAAAAGAGGACTGACACTCTCACTTTCAATGATTTGAACCCCTCCTGTGAGTCCAGTTTTAGACTCCGATGCTGCACTTCACGTTTACTGTATCCCTAGGACCATCTTATTGACGATGAAACACAGAAATTGCATCGGAATTACATTCAAAAGGCACAATGCCGACTTAAGTAAAAGAGGACTGACACTCTCACTTTCTATGATTTGAACCTCTCCTGTGAGTCCAGTTTTAGACTCCGATGCTTCACTTCAGGTTTACTGTATCCCTTGCAACTTCTTATTGACGATGAAACAGAGAAATTGCACCCGAATTTAATACAAAAGGCACAATGCCGACTGAAGTACAAGAGGACTGACACTCTAACTTTCTATGATTTGAACCTCTCCTGTGAGTCCAGCTTAAGATTCCGATGCTTCACTTCAGATTTACTGTATCCCTTGGACCTTCTTATTGACGATCAAACACAGAAATTGCATCGGAATTAAATTCAAACGGCACAATGCCGACTTAAGTACAAGAGGGCTGACACTCTCACTTTCTATGATTTGAACCTCTCCTATGAGTTCAGTTTTTGATTCCGATGCTTCACTTCAGGTTTACTGTATCCCTTGGACCTTCTTATTGACGATGAAACACAGAAATTGCACCCGAATTTAATACAAAAGGCACAATGCCGACTTAAGTACAAGAGGACTGACACTCTCACTTTCTATGATTTGAACCTCTCCTGTGAGTCCAGCTTAAGATTCCGATGCTTCACTTCAGATTTACTGTATCCCTTGGACCTTCTTATTGACGATGAAACACAGAAATTGCATCGGAATTAAATTCAAAAGGCACAATGCCGACTGAAGTACAAGAGGACTGACACTCTCACTTTCTATGATTTGAACCTCTATTGTGAGTCAAGTTTAAATTGCGAAGCTTCACTTCAGATTTACTGTATCCCTTGGACATTCTTATTGACGATGAAACACAGAAATTGCATCGGAATTAAATTCAAAAAGCACAATGCCGACTTAAGTACAAGAGGAATGACACTCTAACTTACTATGATTTGAACCTCTCCTGTGAGTCCAGTTTTAGATTCTGATACTTCACTTCAGGTTTACTGTATCCCTTGGACCTTCTTATTGACGATGAAACAGAGAAATTGCATCGGAATTAAATTCAAAAGGCACAATGCCGACTGAAGTACAAGAGGACTGACACTCTCACTTTCTATGATTTGAACCTCTCCTGTGAGTCCAGTTTAAATTGCGAAGCTTCACTTCAGATTTACTGTATCCCTTGGACATTCTTATTGACGATGAAACACAGAAATTGCATCGGAATTAAATTCAAAAAGCACAATGCCGACTTAAGTACAAGAGGACTGACACTCTCACTTTCTATGATTTGAACCTCTCCTGTGAGTCCAGTTTTAGATTCCGATGCTTCACTTCAGTTTTACTGTATACCTTGCACCTTCTTATTGACGATGAAACACAGAAATTGCATCCGAATTTAATACAAAAGCACAATGCCGACTTAAGTACAAGAGGAATAACACTCTCACTTTCTATGATTTGTACCTCTCCTGTGAGTCCAGTTTTAGATTCCGATGCTTCACTTCAGGATTACTGTATCCCTTGGACCTGCTTATTGACGAAGAAATACAGAAATTGCATCCGAATTTCATACAAAAGGCACCATGCCGACTGAAGTACAAGAGGACTGACACTCTAACTTTCTATGATTTGAACCTCTCCTGTGAGTCCAGCTTAAGATTCCGATGCTTCACTTCAGATTTACTGTATCCCTTGGACCTTCTTATTGACGATCAAACACAGAAATTGCATCGGAATTAAATTCAAACGGCACAATGCCGACTTAAGTACAAGAGGACTGACACTCTCACTTTCTATGATTTGAACCTCTCCTATGAGTTCAGTTTTAGATTCCGATGCTTCACTTCAGGTTTACTGTATCCCTTGGACCTTCTTATTGACGATGAAACACAGAAATTGCACCCGAATTTAATACAAAAGGCACAATTCCGACTTAAGTACGAGAGGACTGACACTCTCACTTTCTATGATTTGAACCTCTCCTGTGAGTCCAGCTTAAGATTCCGATCCTTCACTTCAGATTTACTGTATCCCTTGGACCTTCTTATTGACGATGAAACACAGAAATTGCATCGGAATTAAATTCAAAAGGCACAATGCCGACTGAAGTACAAGAGGACTGACACTCTCACTTTCTATGATTTGAACCTCTATTGTGAGTCAAGTTCAAATTGCGAAGCTTCACTTCAGATTTACTGTATCCCTTGGACATTCTTATTGACGATGAAACACAGAAATTGCATCGGAATTAAATTCAAAAGGCACAATGCCGACTGAAGTACAAGAGGACTGACACTCTCACTTTCTATGATTTGAACCTCTCCTGTGAGTCCAGTTTAAATTGCGAAGCTTCACTTGAGATTTACTGTATCCCTTGGCCATTCTTATTGACGATGAAACACAGAAATTGCATCGGAATTAAATTCAAAAAGCACAATGCCGACTTAAGTACAAGAGGAATGACACTCTAACTTACTATGATTTGAACCTCTCCTGTGAGTCCAGTTTTTGATTCTGATGCTTCACTTCAGGTTTACTGTATCCCTTGGACCTTCTTATTGACTATGAAACACAGAAATTGCATCCGAATTTAATACAAATGGCTCAATGCCGACTTAAGTACAAGAGGACTAACACTCTCACTTTCTATGATTTGTACCTCTCCTGTGAGTCCAGTTTTAGATTCCGATGCTTCACTTCAGTTTTACTGTATACCTTGCACCTTCTTGTTGACGATGAAACACAGAAATTGCATCCGAATTTAATACAAAAGCACAATGCCAACTTAAGTACAAGAGGACTAACGCTCTCCCTTTCTATGATTTGTACCTCTCCTGTGAGTCCAGTTTTAGACTCCAATGCTTCACTTCACTTTTACTGTATCCCTAGGACCATCTTATTGACGATGAAACACAGAAATTGCATCGGAATTAAATTGAAAAGGCACAATGCCGACTTAAGTAAAAGAGGACTGACACTCTCACTTTCTATGATTTGAACCTCTCCTTTGAGTCCAGTTTTAGACTCCGATGCTTCAATTCACGTTAACTGTATCCCTAGGACCATCTTATTGACGATGAAACACAGAAATTGCATCGGAATTAAATTCAAAAGGCACAATGCCGACTTAAGTAAAAGAGGACTGACACTCTCACTTTCTATGATTTGAACCTCTCCTGTGAGTCCAGTTTTAGACTCCGATGCTTCACGTCAGGTTTACTGTATCCCTAGGTCCATCTTATTGACGATGAAACACAGAAATTGCATCGGAATTAAATTCAAAAGGCACAATGCCGACTTAAGTAAAAGAGGACTGACACTCTCACTTTCTATGATTTGAACCTCTCCTGTGAGTCCAGTTTTAGACTCCGATGCTTCACTTCAGGTTTACTGTATCCCTAGGACCATCTTATTGACGATCAAACACAGAAATTGCATCGGAATTAAATTCAAAAGGCGCAATGCCAACTTAAGTACAAGAGGACTGACACTCTCACTTTCTATGATTTGAACCTCCCCTATGAGTTCAGCTTTAGAATCCGATGCTTCACTTCAGGTTTACTGTATCCCTTGGACCTTCTTATTGACGATAAAACACAGAAATTGCACCCGAATTTAATACAAAATTCACAATGCCGACTTAAGTACAAGAGGACTGACACTCTCACTTTCTATGATTTGAACCTCTCCTGTGAGTCCAGTTTTAGACTCCGATGCTTCACTTCACGTTTACTGTATCCCTAGGAAAATCTTATTGACGATGAAACACAGAAATTGCATCGGAATTAAATTCAAAAGGCACAATGCCGACTTAAGTAAAAGAGGACTGACACTCTCACTTTCTATTATTTGAACCTTTCCTGTGAGTCCAGTTTTAGATTCCGATGCTTCACTTCAGGTTTACTGTATCCCTTGGACCTTCTTATTGACGATGAAACACAGAAATTGCACCCGAATTTAATACAAAAGGCACAATGCCGATTCAAGTACAACAGGACTGACACTCTCACTTTCTATGATTTGTACCTCTCCTGTGAGTCCAGTTTTAGGTTCCGATGCTTCACTTCAGGTTTACTGTATACCTTGCACCTTCTTATTGACGATGAAACACAGAAATTGCATCCCAATTTAATACAAAAGGCAAAATGCCGACTTATGTACAAGAGGACGGACACTCTAACTTTCTGTGATTTGAACCTCTCCTGTGAGTCCAGTTTTAGATTCCGATGCTTCACTTCAGGTTTACTGTATCCCTTGGACCTTCTTATTGTCAATGAGACACAGAGTTTGCATCCGAATTTAATACAAAAGGCACAATGCCGACTTAAGTACAAGAGGACTGACACTCTCACTTTCTATGATTTGAACCTCTTCTGTGAGTCCAGTTTAAATTGCGAAGCTTCACTTCAGAATTACTGTATCCCTTGGACATTCTTATTGACGATGAAACACAGATATTGCATCGGAATTAAATTCAAAAAGCACAATGCCGACTTAAGTACAAGAGGAATAACACACTCACTTTCTATGATTTGTACCTCTCCTGTGAGTCCAGTTTTCGATTCCGATGCTTCACTTCAGGTTTACTGTATCCCTTGGACCTTCTTATTGACGAAGAAATACAGAAATTGCATCCGAATTTAATACAAAAGGCACAATGCCGACTGAAGTACAGGAGGACTGACAATCTAACTTTCTATGATTTGAACCTCTCCTGTGAGTCCAGCTTAAGATTCCGACGCTTCACTTCAGATTTACTGTATCCCTTGGACCTTCATATTGACGATGAAACACAGAAATTGCATCGGAATTAAATTCAAAAGGCACAATGCCGACTTAAGTAAAAGAGGCATGACACTCTCACTTTCTATGATTTGAACCTCTCCTGTGAGTCCAGTTTTAGACTCCGATGCTGCACTTCACGTTTACTGTATCCCTAGGACCATCTTATTGACGATGAAACACAGAAATTGCATCGGAATTAAATTCAAAAGGCACAATGCCGACTTAAGTAAAAGAGGTCTGACACTCTCACTTTCAATGATTTGAACCTCTCCTGTGAGTCCAGTTTTAGACTCCGATGCTTCACTTCAGGTTTACTGTATCCCTTGGACCTTCTTATTGACGATGAAACACAGAAATTGCACCCGAATTTAATACAAAAGGCACAATGCCGACTGAAGTACAAGAGGAATGACACTCTAACTTACTATGATTTGAACCTCTCCTGTGAGTCCAGTTTTAGATTCTGATGCTTCACTTCAGGTTTACTGTATCCCTTGCAACTTCTTATTGACGATGAAACAGAGAAATTGCACCCGAATTTAATACAAAAGGCACAATGCCGACTGAAGTACAAGAGGACTGACACTCTAACTTTCTATGATTTGAACCTCTCCTGTGAGTCCAGCTTAAGATTCCGATGCTTCACTTCAGATTTACTGTATCCCTTGGACCTTCTTATTGACGATCAAACACAGAAATTGCATCGGAATTAAATTCAAACGGCACAATGCCGACTTAAGTACAAGAGGGCTGACACTCTCACTTTCTATGATTTGAACCTCTCCTATGAGTTCAGTTTTTGATTCCGATGCTTCACTTCAGGTTTACTGTATCCCTTGGACCTTCTTATTGACGATGAAACACAGAAATTGCACCCGAATTTAATACAAAAGGCACAATGCCGACTTAAGTACAAGAGGACTGACACTCTCACTTTCTATGATTTGAACCTCTCCTGTTAGTCCAGCTTAAGATTCCGATGCTTCACTTCAGATTTACTGTATCCCTTGGACCTTCTTATTGACGATGAAACACAGAAATTGCATCGGAATTAAATTCAAAAGGCACAATGCCGACTGAAGTACAAGAGGACTGACACTCTCACTTTCTATGATTTGAACCTCTATTGTGAGTCAAGTTTAAATTGCGAAGCTTCACTTCAGATTTACTGTATCCCTTGGACATTCTTATTGACGATGAAACACAGAAATTGCATCGGAATTAAATTCAAAAAGCACAATGCCGACTTAAGTACAAGAGGAATGACACTCTAACTTACTATGATTTGAACCTCTCCTGTGAGTCCAGTTTTAGATTCTGATACTTCACTTCAGGTTTACTGTATCCCTTGGACCTTCTTATTGACGATGAAACACAGAAATTAGATTGGAATTAGATTCAAAAGGCACAATGCCGACTGAAGTACAAGAGGACTGACACTCTCACTTTCTATGATTTGAACCTCTCCTGTGAGTCCAGTTTAAATTGCGAAGCTTCACTTCAGATTTACTGTATCCCTTGGACATTCTTATTGACGATGAAACACAGAAATTGCATCGGAATTAAATTCAAAAAGCACAATGCCGACTTAAGTACAAGAGGACTGACACTCTCACTTTCTATGATTTGAACCTCTCCTGTGAGTCCAGTTTTAGATTCCGATGCTTCACTTCAGTTTTACTGTATACCTTGCACCTTCTTATTGACGATGAAACACAGAAATTGCATCCGAATTTAATACAAAAGCACAATGCCGACTTAAGTACAAGAGGAATAACACTCTCACTTTCTATGATTTGTACCTCTCCTGTGAGTCCAGTTTTAGATTCCGATGCTTCACTTCAGGATTACTGTATCCCTTGGACCTTCTTATTGACGAAGAAATACAGAAATTGCATCCGAATTTCATACAAAAGGCACCATGCCGACTGAAGTACAAGAGGACTGACACTCTAACTTTCTATGATTTGAACCTCTCCTGTGAGTCCAGCTTAAGATTCCGATGCTTCACTTCAGATTTACTGTATCCCTTGGACCTTCTTATTGACGATCAAACACAGAAATTGCATCGGAATTAAATTCAAACGGCACAATGCCGACTTAAGTACAAGAGGACTGACACTCTCACTTTCTATGATTTGAACCTCTCCTATGAGTTCAGTTTTAGATTCCGATGCTTCACTTCAGGTTTACTGTATCCCTTGGACCTTCTTATTGACGATGAAACACAGAAATTGCACCCGAATTTAATACAAAAGGCACAATTCCGACTTAAGTACGAGAGGACTGACACTCTCACTTTCTATGATTTGAACTTCTCCTGTGAGTCCAGCTTAAGATTCCGATCCTTCACTTCAGATTTACTGTATCCCTTGGACCTTCTTATTGACGATGAAACACAGAAATTGCATCGGAATTAAATTCAAAAGGCACAATGCCGACTGAAGTACAAGAGGACTGACACTCTCACTTTCTATGATTTGAACCTCTATTGTGAGTCAAGTTCAAATTGCGAAGCTTCACTTCAGATTTACTGTATCCCTTGGACATTCTTATTGACGATGAAACACAGAAATTGCATCGGAATTAAATTCAAAAAGCACAATGCCGACTTAAGTACAAGAGGAATGACACTCTAACTTACTATGATTTGAACCTCTCCTGTGAGTCCAGTTTTAGATTCTGATGCTTCACTTCAGGTTTACTGTATCCCTTGGACCTTCTTATTGACGATGAAACACAGAAATTGCATCCGAATTTAATACAAATGGCGCAATGCCGACTTAAGTGCAAGAGGACTAACACTCTCATTTTCTATGATTTGTACCTCTCCTGTGAGTCCAGTTTTAGATTCCGATGCTTCACTTCAGTTTTACTGTATACCTTGCACCTTCTTATTGACGATGAAACACAGAAATTGCATCCGAATTTAATACAAAAGCACAATGCCGACTTAAGTACAAGAGGAATAACACTCTCACTTTCTATGTTTTGTACCTTTCCTGTGAGTCCAGTTTTAGATTCCGATGCTTCACTTCAGGTTTACTGTATCCCTTGGACCTTCTTATTGACGAAGAAATACAGAAATTGCATCCGAATTTAATACAAAAGGCACAATGCCGACTGAAGTACAAGAGGACGGACACTCTCACTTTCTATGATTTGAACCTCTCCTGTGAGTCCAGGTTTAGACTCCGATGCTTCACTTCACGTTTACTGTATCCCTAGGACCATCTTATTGACGATGAAACACAGAAATTGCATCGGAATTAAATTCAAAAGGCACAATGCCGGCTTAAGTAAAAGAGGACTGACACTCTCACTTTCTATGATTTGAACCTCTCCTGTGAGTCCTGTTTTAGACTCCGATGCTTCACTTCACGTTTACTGTATCCCTAGGACCATCTTATTGACGATGAAACACAGAAATTGCATCGGAATTAAATTCAAAAGGCACAATGCCGACTTAAGTAAAAGAGGACTGACACTCTCACTTTCTATGATTTGAACCTCTCCTGTGAGTCCAGTTTTAGACTCCGATGCTTCACGTCAGGTTTACTGTATCCCTAGGTCCATCTTATTGACGATGAAACACAGAAATTGCATCGGAATTAAATTCAAAAGGCACAATGCCGACTTAAGTAAAAGAGGACTGACACTCTCACTTTCTATGATTTGAACCTCTCCTGTGAGTCCAGTTTTAGACTCCGATGCTTCACTTCAGGTTTACTGTATCCCTAGGACCATCTTATTGACGATCAAACACAGAAATTGCATCGGAATTAAATTCAAAAGGCGCAATGCCAACTTAAGTACAAGAGGACTGACACTCTCACTTTCTATGATTTGAACCTCCCCTATGAGTTCAGCTTTAGAATCCGATGCTTCACTTCAGGTTTACTGTATCCCTTGGACCTTCTTATTGACGATAAAACACAGAAATTGCACCCGAATTTATTACAAAATTCACAATGCCGACTTAAGTACAAGAGGACTGACACTCTCACTTTCTATGATTTGAACCTCTCCTGTGAGTCCAGTTTTAGACTCCGATGCTTCACTTCACGTTTACTGTATCCCTAGGAAAATCTTATTGACGATGAAACACAGAAATTGCATCGGAATTAAATTCAAAAGGCACAATGCCGACTTAAGTAAAAGAGGACTGACACTCTCACTTTCTATTATTTGAACCTTTCCTGTGAGTCCAGTTTTAGATTCCGATGCTTCACGTCAGGTTTACTGTATCCCTTGGACCTTCTTATTGACGATGAAACACAGAAATTGCACCCGAATTTAATACAAAAGGCACAATGCCGACTAAAGTGCAAGAGGACTTACACTCTCACTTTCCATGATTTGAACCTCTCCTGTGAGTCCAGTTTTTGACTCCGATGCTTCACTTCACGTTTACTGTATCCCTAGAACCATCTCATTGACGATGAAACACAGAAATTGCATCGGAATTAAATTCAAAAGGCACAATGCCGACTTAAGTAAAAGAGGACTGACACTCTCACTTTCTATGATTTGAACCTCTCCTGTGAGTTCAGTTTTAGATTCCGATGCTTCACTTCAGGTTTTCTGTTTCACTTGGACCTTCTTATTGACGATGAAACACAGAAATTGCATCCGAATTTAATACAAGAGGCACAATGCCGACTTTAGTACAAGAGGACTGACACTCTCACTTTCTATGATTTGAACCTCTCCTGTGAGTTCAGTTTTAGATTCCGATGCTTCACTTCAGGTTTTCTGTTTCACTTGGACCTTCTTATTGACGATGAAACACAGAAATTGCATCGGAATTAATTTCAAAAGGCACAATACCGACTTAAGTACAAGAGGACTGGCACTCTCACTTTCTATGATTGGAACCTCACCTGTGAGTCCAGTTTTAGATTCCGATGCTTCACTTCACGTTTACTGTATCCCTAGGACCATTTTATTGACGATGAAACACAGAAATTGCATCGGAATTAAATTCAAAAGGCACAAAGCAGACATAAGTAAAAGAGGACTGACACTCTCACTTTCTATGATTTGAACCTCTCGTGTGAGTCCAGGCTTAGACTCCGATGCTTCACTTCACTTTTTCTGTATCCCTAGGTCCATCTTATTGACGATGAAACACAGAAATTGCATCGGAATTAAATTCAAAAGGCACAATGCCGACTTAAGTAAAAGAGGACTGACACTCTCACTTTCTATGATTTGAACCTCTCCTGTGAGTCCAGTTTTAGACTCCGATGCTTCACTTCAGGTTTACTGTATCGATAGGACCATCTTATTGACGATGAAACACAGAAATTGTATCGGAATTTATTTCAAAAGGCACAATGCCGTCTGAAGTAAAAGAGGACTGACATTCTCACTTTCTATGATTTGAACCTCTCCTGTGAGTCCAGTTATAGATTCCGATGCTTCACTTCAGGTTTACTTTACACCTTGCACCTTCTTAATGACGATGAATCACAGAAATTTCATCCGAAATGAATACAAAAGGCACAATGCCGACTTTAGTACAAGAGGACTGACACTCTCACTTTCTATGTTTTGAACCTCTCCAGTGAGTCCAGTTTTAGATTCCGATGCTTCACTTCACGTTTACTGTATCCCTAGGACCATTTTATTGACGATGAAACACAGAAATTGCATCGGAATTAAATTCAAAAGGCACAATGCAGACATAAGTAAAAGAGGACTGACACTCTCACTTTCTATGATTTGAACCTCTCGTGTGAGTCCAGGCTTAGACTCCGATGCTTCACTTCACTTTTTCTGTTTCCCTAGGTCCATCTTATTGACGATGAAACACAGAAATTGCATCGGAATTAAATTCAAAAGGCACAATGCCGACTTAAGTAAAAGAGGACTGACACTCTCACTTTCTATGATTTGAACCTCTCCTGTGAGTCCAGTTTTAGACTCCGATGCTTCACTTCAGGTTTACTGTATCGATAGGACCATCTTATTGACGATGAAACACAGAAATTGCATCGGAATTAATTTCAAAAGGCACAATGCCGTCTGAAGTAAAAGAGGACTGACATTCTCACTTTCTATGATTTGAACCTCTCCTGTGAGTCCAGTTTTAGACTCCGATGCTTCACTTCAGGTTTACTGTATCGCTAGGACCATGTTACTGACGATCAAACACAGAAATTGCATCGGAATGAAATTCAAAAGGCACAATGCCGACTCAAGTACAAGAGGACTGGCACTCTCACTTTCTATGATTGGAACCTCTCCTGTGAGTCCAGTTTTAGATTCCGATGCTTCACTTCAGGTTTACTTTACACCTTGCACCTTCTTATTGACGAAGAATCACAGAAATTTCATCCGAATTGAATACAAAAGGCACAATGCCGACTTTAGTACAAGAGGACTGACACTCTCACTTTCTATGTTTTTAACCTCTCCAGTGAGTCCAGTTTTAGATTCCGATGCTTCACTTCAGGTTTACTATAACCCTTGGACCCTCGTATTGACAATGAAACAGAAATTGCATTCGATTTTAATACAACAGGCACAATGCCGACTTAAGTACAAGAGGACTGACACTCTCACTTTCTATTATTTGAACCTCTCCTGTGAGTCCAGTTTTTAGTTCGATGCTTCACTTCATGTTTACCGTATCCCTTGGACCTTCTTATTGACGATGAAACACAGAAATTGCCTCCGAATTTAATACAAAAGTCACAATGCCGACTTAAGTACAAGGGGACTGACACTCTCACTTTATATGATTTGTACCTCTCCTGTTAGTCCAGTTTTAGATTCCGATGCTTCACTTTAGGTTTACTGTATACCTTGCACCTTCTTATTGACGATGAAACACAGAAATTGCATCCGAATTTAATACAAAAGGCAAAATGCCGACTTATGTACAAGAGGACTGACACTCTCACTTTCTACGATTTCAACCTCTCCTGGGATTCCAGTTTTAGATTTCGATGCTTCACTTCAGGTTTACTGTATCCCTTGGACCTTCTTATTGACGATGAAACACAGAAATTGCATCGGAATTAAATTCAAAAGGCACAATTCCGACTTAAGTAAAAGAGGACTGACAGTCTCACTTTCTATGATTTGAACCTCTCCTGTGAGTCCAGTTTTAGACTCCGATGCTTCACTTCAGGTTTACTGTATCGCTAGGACCATCTTATTGACGATCAAACACAGAAATTGCATCGGAAGTAAATTCAAAAGGCACAATGCCGACTTAAGTACAAGAGGACTGACACTCTCACTTTCTATGATTTGAACCTCTCCTATGAGTTCAGTTTTAGATTCCGATGCTTCACTTCAGGTTCACTGTATCCCTTGGACCTTCTTATTGACGATAAAACACAGAAATTGCACCCGAATTTAATACAAAAGGCACAATGCCGACTAAAGTACAAGAGGACTTACACTCTCACTTTCCATGATTTGAACATCTCCTGTGAGTCCAGTTTTTGACTCCGATGCTTCACTTCACGTTTACTGTATCCCTAGAACCATCTCATTGACGATGAAACACAGAAATTGCATCGGAATTAAATTCAAAAGGCACAATGCCGACTTAAGTAAAAGAGGACTGACACTCTCACTTTCTATGATTTGAACCTCTCCTGTGAGTCCAGTTTTAGATTCCGATGCTTCACTTCAGGTTTACTGTATCCCTTGGACCTTCTTATTGACGATGAAACACAGAAATTGCATCCGAATTTAATACAAATGGCACAATGCCGACTTAAGTACAAGAGGACTGACACTCTCACTTTCTATGATTTGAACCTCTCCTGTGAGTTCAGTTTTAGATTCCGATGCTTCACTTCAGGTTTTCTGTTTCTCTTGGACCTTCTTATTGACGATGAAACACAGAAATTGCATCCGAATTTAATACAAATCGCACAATGCCGACTCAAGTACAAGAGGACTGGCACTCTCACTTTCTATGATTGGAACCTCTCCTGTGAGTCCAGTTATAGATTCTGATGCTTCACTTCAGGTTTACTTTACACCTTGCACCTTCTTAATGACGATGAATCACAGAAATTTCATCCGAAATGAATACAAAAGGCACAATGCCGACTTTAGTACAAGAGGACTGACACTCTCACTTTCTATGATTTGAACCTCTCCAGTGAGTCCAGTTTTAGATTCCGATGCTTCACTTCAGGTTTACTATAACCCTTGGACCCTCGTATTGACAATGAAACACAGAAATTGCATTCGATTTTAATACAACAGGCACAATGCCGACTTAAGTACAAGAGGACTGACACTCTCACTTTCTATTATTTGAACCTCTCCTGTGAGTTCAGTTTTAGATTCCGATGCTTCACTTCAGGTTTTCTGTTTCCCTTGGACCTTCTTACTGACGATGAAACACAGAAATTGCATCCGAATTTAATGCAAAAGGCACAATGCCGGCTCAAGTAAAAGAGGACTGGCACTCTAACTTTCTATGATTGGAACCTCTCCTGTGAGTCCAGTTTTAGTTTCCGATGCTTCACTTCAGGTTTACTGTATACCTTGCACCTTCTTATTGACGATGAAACACAGAAATTGCATCCGAATTTAATACAAACGGCAAAATGCCGACTTATGTACAAGAGGACTGACACTCTCACTTTCTACGATTTGAACCTCTCCTGTGAGTCCAGTTTTAGATTTCGATGCTTCACTTCAGGTTTACTGTATCCCTTGGACCTTCCTATTGACGATGACACAATGAAATTGCATCGGAATTAAATTCAAAATGCACAATTCCGACTAAAGTAAAAGAGCACTGACACTCTCACTGTCTATGATTTGAACCTCTCCTGTGAGTTCAGTTTTAGATTCCGATGTTTCACTTCAGGTTTTCTGTTTCCCTTGGACCTTCTTATTGACGATGAAACACAGAAATTCCATCCGAATTTAATACAAAAGGCACAATGCCGACTCAAGTACAAGTGGACTGGCACTCTCACATTCTATGATTGGAACCTCTCCTGTGAGTCCAGTTTTAGATTCCGATGCTTCACTTCAGGTTTACTTTATACCTTGCACCTTCTTATTGACGATGAATCACAGAAATTTCATCAGAATTGAATACAAAAGGCACAATGCTGACTTTAGTAAAAGAGGACTGACACTCTCACTTTCTATGATTTGAACCTCTCCAGTGAGTCCAATTTTAGATTCCGATGCTTCACTTCAGGTTTACTATAACCCTTGGACCTTCGTATTGACAATGAAACACAGAAATTGCAGTCGATTTTAATACAACAGGCACAATGCCGACTGAAGTACAAGAGGACTGACACTCTCACTTTCTATTATTTGAACCTCTCCTGTGAGTCCAGTTTTTAGTTCGATGCGTCACTTCAGGTTTACCGTATCCCTTGGACCTTCTTATTGGCGATGGAACACAGAAATTGCCTCCGAATTTAATACAAAAGTCACAATGCCGACTTAAGTACAAGGGGACTGACACTCTCACTTTCTATGATTTGTACCTCTCCTGTGAGTGCAGTTTTAGATTCCGATGCTTCACTTCAGGTTTACTGTATACCTTGCACCTTCTTATTGACGATGAAACACAGAAATTGCATCGGAATTAAATTCAAAAAGCACAATGCCGACTTAAGTACAAGTGGACTGACATTCTAACTCACCAGAATTTGAACCTCTCCAGTGAGTCCAGTTTTAGATGCTGATGCTTCACTTCAGTTTTACTGTATCCCTTGGACCTTCTTATTGTCGATGAAACACAGATATTGCCTCCGAATTTAATACAAAAGTCACAATGCCGACTTAAGTACAAGGGGACTGATACTCTCACTTTCTATGATTTGTACCTCTCCTGTGAGTCCAGTTTTAGATTCCGATGCTTCACTTCAGGTTTACTGTATACCTTGCACCTTCTTATTGACGATGAAACACAGAAATTGCATCCGAATTTAATACAAAAGGCAAAATGCCGACTTATGTACAAGAGGACTGACACTCTCACTTTCTATGATTTGAACCTCTCCTGTGAATCCAGTTTTAGATTCCGTTTCTTCACTTCAGGTTTACTGTATCCCTTGGACGTTCTTATTGACGATAAAACACAGAAATTGCATCGGAAGTAAATTCAAAAGGCACAATGCCGGCATAAGTACAAGAGGACTGACACTCTAACTTTCTGTGATTTGAACCTCTCCTGTGGCTCCAGTTTTAGATTCCGATGCTTAACTTTAGGTTTACTGTATCCCTTGGACCTTCTTATTGCCAATGAAACACAGAGTTTGCATCCGAATTGTATACAAAAGGCACAATGCCGACTTAAGTACAAGAGGACTGACACTCTCACTTTCTACGATTTGAACCTCTCCAGTGAGTCCAGTTTTAGATTCCGATGCTTTACTTCAAGATTATTGTATACATTGCACCTTCTTATTGACGATGAAACACAGAAATTGCATCTGAATTTAATACAACAGGCACAATGCCGACTTAAGTACAAGAGGACTGACACTCTCACTTTCTATGATTTGAACCTCTCCTGTGAGTCCAGTTTTTCATTGCGAAGCTTCACTTCAGATTTACTGTATCCCTTGGACATTCGTATTGACGATGAAACACAGAAATTGCATCGGAATTAAATTCAAAAAGCAGAATGCCGACTTAAGTACAAGAGGAATGACACTCTAACTCACTATGATTTGAACCTCTGCTGTGAGTCCAGTTTTAGACTCCGATGCTTCACTTCAGGTTTACTGTATCCCTAGGACCATCTTATTGACGATAAAACACAGAAATTGCATCGGAATTAAATTCAAAAGGCACAATGCCGACTTAAGTACAAGAGGACTGACACTCTCACTTTCTATGATTTGAACCTCTCCTATGAGTTCAGTTTTAGTTTCCGATGCTTCACTTCAGGTTTACTGTATCCCTTGGACCTTCTTATTGACGATGAAACACAGAAATTGCACCCGAATTTAATACAAGAGGCACAATGCCGACGTAAGTACAAGAGGACTGACACTCTCACTTTCTATGACTTGAACCTATCCTGTGAGTTCAGTTTTAGATTCCGATGCTTCACTTCAGGTTTTCTGTTTCCCTTGGACCTTCTTATTGACGATGAAACACAGAAATAAGCATCCGAATTTAATACAAAACGCACAATGCCGACTCAAGTACAAGAGGACTGGCACTCTCCCTTTCTATGATTGGAACCTCTCCTGTGAGACCAGTTTTAGATTCTGAAGCTTCACTTCAGGTTTACTTTATACCTTGCACCTTCTTATTGACGATGAATCACAGAAATTTATTCCGAATTGAATACAACAGGCACAATGCCGACTTAAGTACAAGAGGACTGACACTCTCACTTTCTATGATTTGAACCTCTGCTGTGAGTCCAGTTTTTCATTGCGAAGCTTCACTTCAGATTTACTGTATCCCTTGGACATTCGTATTGACGATGAAACACAGAAATTGCATCGGAATTAAATTCAAAAAGCAGAATGCCGACTTAAGTACAAGAGGAATGACACTCTAACTCACTATGATTTGAACCTCTGCTGTGAGTCCAGTTTTAGACTCCGATGCTTCACTTCAGGTTTACTGTATCCCTAGGACCATCTTATTGACGATAAAACACAGAAATTGCATCGGAATTAAATTCAAAAGGCACAATGCCGACTTAAGTAAAAGAGGACTGACACTCTCACTTTCTATGATTTGAACCTCTCCTATGAGTTCAGTTTTAGTTTCCGATGCTTCACTTCAGGTTTACTGTATCCCTTGGACCTTCTTATTGACGATGAAACACAGAAATTGCACCCGAATTTAATACAAGAGGCACAATGCCGACTTAAGTACAAGAGGACTGACACTCTCACTTTCTATGACTTGAACCTATCCTGTGAGTTCAGTTTTAGATTCCGATGTTTCACTTCAGGTTTTCTGTTTCCCTTGGACCTTCTTATTGACGATGAAACACAGAAATAAGCATCCGAATTTAATACAAAACGCACAATGCCGACCTTAGTACAAGAGGACTGACACTCTCACTTCTTATGATTTGGACCTCTCCAGTGAGTACAGTTTTAGATTCCGATGCTTCACTTCAGGTTTACTATAACCCGTGGACCTTCGTATTGACAATGAAACACAGAAATTGCATTCGATTTTAATACAACAGGCACAATGCCGACTTAAGGACAAGAGGACTGACACTCTCACTTCCTACTATTTGAACCTCTCCTGTGAGTCCAGTTTTTAGTTCGATGCTTCACTTCAGGTTTACCGTATCCCTTGGACATTCTTATTGACGATGAAACACAGAAATTGCATCCGAATTTAATACAAATGGCACAATGCCGACTTAAGTACAAGAGGACTAAAATTCTCACTTTCTATGATTTGTACCTCTCCTGTGAGTTCAGTTTTAGATTCCGATGCTTCACTTCAGGTATACTGTATACCTTGCACCTTCTTATTGACGATGAAACACAGAAATTGCATCCGAATTTAATACAAATGGCACAATGCCGACTTAAGTACAAGAGGACAACACTCTCACTTTCTATGATTTGAAGCTCTCCTGTGAGTTCAGTTTTAGATTCCGATGCTTCACTTCAGGTTTTCTGTTTCCCTTGGACTCTCTTATTGAAGATGAAACACATAAATTGCATCCGAATTTAATGCAAAAGGCACAATGCCGACTCAAGTACAAGAGGACTGGCACTCTCACTTTCTATGATTGGAACATCTCTTGTGAGTCCAGTTTTAGATTCCGATGCTTCACTTCAGGTTTACTGTATACCTTGCACCTTCTTATTGACGGTGAAACACAGAAATTGCATCCGAATTTAATACAAATGGCACAATGCCGACTTAAGTACAAGAGGACTGACACTCTCACTTTCTATGACTTGAACCTCTCCTGTGAGTTCAGTTTTAGATTCCGATGCTTCACTTCAGGTTTTCTGTTTCCCTTGGACCTTCTTATTGACGATGAAACACAGAAATAAGCATCCGAATTTAATACAAAACGCACAATGCCGACTCAAGTACAAGAGGACTGGCACTCTCACTTTCTATGATTGGAACCTCTCCTGTGAGTCCATTTTTAGATTCTGAAGCTTCACTTCAGGTTTACTTTATACCTTGCACCTTCTTATTGACGATGAATCACAGAAATTTCATCCGAATTGAATACAAAAGGCACAATGCCGACCTTAGTACAAGAGGACTGACACTCTCACTTCTTATGATTTGGACCTCTCCAGTGAGTACAGTTTTAGATTCCGATGCTTCACTTCAGGTTTACTATAACCCGTGGACCTTCGTATTGACAATGAAACACAGAAATTGCATTCGATTTTAATACAACAGGCACAATGCCGACTTAAGGACAAGAGGACTGACACTTTCACTTCCTATTATTTGAACCTCTCCTGTGAGTCCAGTTTTTAGTTCGATGCTTCACTTCAGGTTTACCGTATCCCTTGGACATTCTTATTGACGATGAAACACAGAAATTGCATCCGAATTTAATACAAATGGCACAATGCCGACTTAAGTACAAGAGGACTAAAATTCTCACTTTCTATGATTTGTACCTCTCCTGTGAGTTCAGTTTTAGATTCCGACGCTTCACTTCGGTATACTGTATACCTTGCACCTTCTTATTGACGATGAAACACAGAAATTGCATCCGAATTTAATACAAATGGCACAATGCCGACTTAAGTACAAGAGGACTGACACTCTCACTTTCTATGACTTGAACCACTCCTGTGAGTTCAGTTTTAGATTCCGATGCTTCACTTCAGGTTTTCTGTTTCCCTTGGACCTTCTTATTGACGATGAAACACAGAAATAAGCATCCGAATTTAATACAAATCGCACAATGCCGACTCAAGTACAAGAGGACTGGCACTCTCACTTTCTATGATTGGAACCTCTCCTGTGAGTCCATTTTTAGATTCTGAAGCTTCACTTCAGGTTTACTTTATACCTTGCACCTTCTTATTGACGATGAATCACAGAAATTTCATCCGAATTGAATACAAAAGGCACAATGCCGACCTTAGTACAAGAGGACTGACACTCTCACTTCTTATGATTTGGACCTCTCCAGTGAGTACAGTTTTAGATTCCGATGCTTCACTTCAGGTTTACTATAACCCGTGGACCTTCGTATTGACAATGAAACACAGAAATTGCATTCGATTTTAATACAACAGGCACAATGCCGACTTAAGGACAAGAGGACTGACACTCTCACTTCCTATTATTTGAACCTCTCCTGTGAGTCCAGTTTTTAGTTCGATGCTTCACTTCAGGTTTACCGTATCCCTTGGACATTCTTATTGACGATGAAACACAGAAATTGCATCCGAATTTAATACAAATGGCACAATGCCGACTTAAGTACAAGAGGACTAAAATTCTCACTTTCTATGATTTGTACCTCTCCTGTGAGTTCAGTTTTAGATTCCGATGCTTCACTTCGGTATACTGTATACCTTGCACCTTCTTATTGACGATGAAACACAGAAATTGCATCCGAATTTAATACAAATGGCACAATGCCGACTTAAGTACAAGAGGACAACACTCTCACTTTCTATGATTTGAAGCTCTCCTGTGAGTCCAGTTTTAGATTCCGATGCTTCACTTCAGGTTTACTGTATACCTTGCACCTTCTTATTGACGATGAAACACAGAATTTGCATCCGAATTTAATACAAAAGGCAAAATGCCGACTTATGTACAAGAGGACTGACACTCTAACTTTCTGTGATTTGAACCTCTCCTGTGAGTCCAGTTTTAGATTCCGATGCTTCACTTCAGTTTTACTGTATCCCTTGGACCTTCTTATTGACGATGAAACACAGAAATTGCATCTGAATTTAATACAACAGGCACAATGCCGACTTAAGTACAAGAGGTCTGACACTCTCACTTTCTATGATTTGAACCTCTCCTGTGAGTCCAGTTTTAGATTGCGAAGCTTCACTTCAGATTTACTGATTCCCTTGGACATTCGTATTGACGATGAAACACAGAAATTGCATCGGAATTAAATTCAAAAAGCACAATGCCGACTTAAGTACAAGAGGAATGACACTCTAACTCACTATGATTTGAACCTCTCCTGTGAGTCCAGATTTAGATTCTGATGCTTCACTTCAGTTTTACTGTATCCCTTGGACCTTCTTATTGACGATGAAACACAGAAATTGCATCCGAATTTAATACAAATGGCACAATGCAGACTTAAGTACAAGAGGACTGACACTCTCACTTTCTACGATTTGAACCTCGCCAGTGAGTTCAGTTTGAGATTCCGATGCTTCACTTCAGGTTTTCTGTTTCCCTTGGACTTTCTTATTGACGATGAAACACAGAAATTGCATCTGAATTTAATACAAATGGCACAATGCCGACTCAAGTACAAGTGGACTGGCACTCTCACTTTCTATGATTGGAACCTCTCCTGTGAGTCCAGTTTTAGATTCCGATGCTTCACTTCAGGTTTACTTTATACCTTGCACCTTCTTATTGACGATGAATCACAGAAATTTCATCCGAATTGAATACAAAAGGCACAATGCCGACATTAGTACAAGAGGACTGACACTCTCATTTTCTATGATTTGAACCTCTCCAGTGAGTCCAGTTTTAGATTCCGATGCTTCACTTCAGGTTTACTATAACCCTAGGACCTTCGTATTGACAATGAAACACAGAAATTACAGTCGATTTTAATACAACAGGCACAATGCCGACTTAAGTACAAGAGGAATGACACTCTCACTTTCTATTATTTGAACCTCTCCTGTGAGTCCAGTTTTTAGTTCGATGCTTCACTTCAGGTTTAACGTATCCCTTGGACCTTCTTATTGACGATGAAACACAGAAATTGCCTCCGAATGTAATACAAAAGTCACAATGCCGACTTAAGTACAAGGGGACTGACACTCTCACTTTCTATGATTTGTACCTCTCCTGTGACTGTAGTTTTAGATTCCGATGCTTCACTTCAGGTTTACTGTATCCCTTGGACCTTCTTATTGCCAATGAAACACAGAGTTTGCATCCGAATTTAATACAAAAGGCACAATGCCGATTTATGTACAAGAGGACTGACACTCTCACTTTCTACGATTTGAACCTCTACAGTGAGTACAGTTTTAGTTTCCGATGCTTTACATCAAGATTATTATATACCTTGCACCTTCTTATTGACGATAAAACACAGAATTGGCATCCGAATTTAATACAAAAGGCAAAATGCCGACTTATGTACTAGAGGACTGACACTCTCACTTTCTACGATTTGAACCTCTCCTGTGAGTCCAGTTTTAGATTTCGATGCTTCACTTCAGATTTACTGTATCCCTTGGACCTTCTTATTGTAGATGACACACAGATATTGCATCGGAATTAAATTCAAAAGACACAGTTCCGACTTAAGTAAAAGAGGACTGACACTCTCACTTTCTATGATTTGAACCTCTCCTGTGAATCCAGTTTTATATTCCGTTGCTTCACTTCAGGTTTACTGTATCCCTTGGACGTTCTTATTGACTATAAAACACAGAAATTGCATCGGAATTAAATTCAAAAGGCACAATGCCGACTTAAGTACAAGAGGAATGACACTCTCACTTTCTATTATTTGAACCTCTCCTGTGAGTCCAGTTTTTAGTTCGATGCTTCACTTCAGGTTTACCGTTTCCCTTGGACCTTCTTATTGACGATGAAACACAGAAATTGCCTCCGAATTTAATACAAAAGGCAAAATGCCGACATAAGTACAAGAGGACTGACACTCTAACTTTCTGTGATTTGAACCTCTCCTGTGAGTCCAGTTTTAGATTCCGATGCTTCACTTCAGTTTTACTGTATCCCTTGGACCTTCTTATTGACGATGAAACACAGAAATTGCATCTGAATTTAATACAACAGGCACAATGCCGACTTAAGTACAAGAGGACTGACACTCTCACTTTCTATGATTTGAACCTCTCCTGTGAGTCCAGTTTTAGATTGCGAAGCTTCACTTCAGATTTACTGTATCCCTTTGACATTCTTATTGACGATGAAACACAGAAATTGCATCGGAATTAAATTCAAAAGGCACAATTCCGACATAAGTAAAAGAGGACTGACACTCTCACTTTCTATGATTTGAACCTCTCCTGTGAGTCCAGTTTTAGATTCCGATGCTTCACTTCAGGTTTACTGTATACCTTGCACCTTCTTATTGACGATGAATCACAGAAATTTCATCCGAATTGAATACAGAAGGCACAATGCCGACATTAGTATAAGAGGACTGACACTCTCGCTTTCTATGATTTGAACTTCTCAAGTGAGTCCAATTTTAGATTCCGATGCTTCACTTCAGGTTTACTATAACCCTTGGACCTTCGTATTGACAATGAAACACAGAAATTGCATCCGAATTTAATACAACAGGCACAATGCCGACTTAAGTACATGAGCACTGACACTCTCACTTTCTATTATTTGAACCTCTCCTGTGAGTCCAGTTTTTAGTTCCGATGCTTCACTTCAGGTTTACTGTATCCCTTGGACGTTCTTATTGACGATAAAACACAGAAATTGCATCGGAATTAAATTCAAAAGGCACAATGCCGACATAAGTACAAGAGGACTGACACTCTAACTTTCTGTGATTTGAACCTCTCCTGTGAGTCCAGTTTTAGATTCCTATGCTTCACTTCAGTTTTACTGTATCCCTTGGACCTTCTTGATGAAACACAGATATTGCATCCGAATTTAATACAAAATGCCAAATGCCGACTTATGTACAAGAGGACTGACACTCTCACTTTCTACGATTTGAACCTCTCCTGTGAGTCCAGTTTTAGATTTCGATGCTTCACTTCAGGTTTACTGTCTCCCTTGGACCTTCTTATTGACGATGACACACAGAAATTGCATCGGAATTAAATTCAAAAGGCACAATTCCGACAGAAGTAAAAGAGGACTGACACTCTCACTTTCTATGATTTGAACCTCTCTTGTGAATCCAGTTTTAGATTCCGTTGCTTCACTTCAGGTTTACTGTATCCCTTGGACGTTCTTATTGACGATAAAACACAGAAATTGCATCGGAATTAAATTCAAAAGGCACAATGCCGACATAAGTACAAGAGGACTGACACTCTCACTTTCTATGATTTGAACCTCTCCTGTGAATCCAGTTTTATATTCCGTTGCTTCACTTCAGGTTTACTGTATGCCTTGGACGTTCTTATTGACGATAAAACACAGAAATTGCATCGGAATTAAATTCAAAAGGCACAATGCCGACATAAGTACAAGAGGACTGACACTCTAACTTTCTGTGATTTGTACCTCTCCTGTGAGTCCAGTTTTAGATTCCGATGCTTCACTTCAGTTTTACTGTATCCCTTGGACCTTCTTATTGACGATGAAACACAGAAATTGCATCTGAATTTAATACAACAGGCACAATGCCGACTTAAGTACAAGAGGACTGACACTCTCACTTTCTATGATTTGAACCTCTCCTGTGAGTCCAGTTTTAGATTGCGAAGCTTCACTTCAGATTTACTGTATCCCTTGGACATTCTTATTGACGATGAAACACAGAATTTGCATCGGAATTAAATTCAAAAAGCACAATGCCGACTTAAGTACAAGAGGAATGACACTCTCACTTTCTATTATTTGAACCTCTCCTGTGAGTCCAGTTTTTAGTTCGATGCTTCACTTCAGGTTTACCGTATCCCTTGGACCTTCTTATTGACGATGAAACACAGAAATTGCCTCCGAATTTAATACAAAAGTCACAATGCCGACTAAGTACAAGAGGACTGACACTCTCACTTTCTATGATTTGAACCCCTCCTGTGAGTTCAGTTTTAGATTCTGATGCTTCACTTCAGGTTTACTGTTTCCCTTGGACCTTCTTATTGACGATGAAACACAGAAACTGCATCCGAATTTAATACAAAGGGCACAATGCCGACTGAAGTACAAGAGGACTGGCACTCTCACTTTCTATGATTGGAACCTCTCCTGTGAGTCCAGTTTTAGATTCCGATGCTTCACTTCAGGTTTACTGTATACCTTGCACCTTCTTATTGACGATGAATCACAGAAATTTCATCCGAATTGAATACAGAAGGCACAATGCCGACTTTAGTACAAGAGGACTGACACTCTCGCTTTCTATGATTTATACCTCTCCAGTGAGTCCAGTTTTAGATTCCGATGCTTCACTTCAGGTTTACTATAACCCTTGGACCTTCGTATTGACAATGAAACACAGAAATTTCATCCGAATTTAATACAACAGGCACAATGCCGACTTAAGTACAAGAGCACTGACACTCTCACTTTCTATTATTTGAACCTCTCCTGTGAGTCCAGTTTTTAGTTCCGATGCTTCACTGCAGGTTTACTGTATCCCTTGGACCTTCTTATTGACGATGAAACACAGAAATTGCCTCCGAATTTAATACAAAAGTCACAATGCCAACTTAAGTACAAGAGGACTGACACTCTCACTTTCTATGATTTGTACCTCTCTTGTGAGTCCAGTTTTAGATTCCGATGCTTCACTTCAGGTTTACTGTATACCTTGCACCTTCTTATTGACGATGAAACACAGAAATTGCATCCGAATTTAATACAAAATGCAAAATGCCGACTTATGTACAAGAGGACTGACCTTCTCACTTTCTACGATTTGAACCTCTCCTGTGAGTCCAGTTTTAGATTTCGATGCTTCACTTCAGGTTTACTGTATCCCTTGGACCTTCTTATTGACGATGACACACAGAAATTCCATCGGAATTAAATTCAAAAGGCACAATTCCGACATAAGTAAAAGAGGACTGACACTCTCACTTTCTATGATTTGAACCTCTCCTGTGAATCCAGTTTTAGATTCCGTTGCTTCACTTCAGGTTTACTGTATCCGTTGGACGTTCTTATTGACGATAAAACACAGAAATTGCATCGGAATTAAATTCAAAAGGCCCAATGCCGACATAAGTGCAAGAGGACTGACACTCTAACTTTCTGTGGTTTGAACCCCTCCTGTGAGTCCAGTTTTAGATTGCGAAGCTTCACTTCAGATTTACTGTATCCCTTGGACATTATTATTGACGATGAAACACGGAAGTTGCTTCCCAATTTAATACAAATGGAACAATGGCGAATAAAGTACAAGAGGACTGACACTCTCACCTTCTTGGATTTGAAACTCTCCTGGGAGTCCAGTTTTAGATTCCGATGTTTCACTTCAGGTTTACTGTATACCTTGCACCTTCTTATTGACGATGAAACACAGAAATTGCATCGGAATTAAATTCAAAAAGCACAATGCCGACTGAAGTACAAGAGGAATGACACTCTAACTCACTATGATTTGAACCTCTCCTGTGAGTCCAGTTTTAGATTCTGATGCTTCACTTCAGTTTTACTGTATCCCTTGGACCTTCGTATTGACAATGAAACACAGAAATTGCATCCGAATTTAATACAAAAGGCACAATGCCGACTGTAGTACAAGAGGACTGACACTCTCATTTTCTATGATTTGAACCTCTCCAGTGAGTCCAGTATTAGATTCCGATGCTTCACTTCAGATTTACTATAACCCTTGGACCTTCGTATTGACAATGAAACACAGAAATTGCAGTCGATTTTAATACAACAGGCACAATGCCGACTTAAGTACAAGAGGACTGACACTCTCACTTTCTATTATTTGAACCTCTCCTGTGAGTCCAGTTTTTAGTTCGATGCTTCACTTCAGGTTTACCGTATCCCTTGGACCTTCTTATTGACGATGAAACACAGAAATTGCATGCGAATTTAATACAAATGGCACAATGCCGACTTATGTACAAGAGGACTAACACTCTCACTTTCTATGATTTATACCTCTCCTGTGAGTCCAGTTTTAGATTCCGATGCTTCACTTCAGGTTTACTGTATACCTTGCACCTTCTTATTGACGATGAAACACAGAAATTTCATCCGAATTTAATACAAAAGCACAATGCCGACTTAAGTACAAGAGGACTGACACTCTCATTTTCTACGATTTGAACCTCTCCTGTGAGTCCAGTTTTAGATTCCGATGTTTCACTTCAGGTTTACTGTATACTTTGCACCTTCTTATTGGCGATGAAACACAGAAATTGCATCGGAATTAAATTCAAGAAGCACAATGACGACTTAAGTACAAGAGGACTGACACTCTCACATTCTATGATTTGAACCTCTCCTGTGAGTCCAGTGTTAGATTCCGATGCTTCACTTCAGGTTTACTGTATCCCTTGGACCTTCTTATTAACGATGAAACACAGAGTTTGCATCCGAATTTAATACAAAAGGCACAATGCCGACTTAAGTACAAGAGGACTGACCCTCTCACTTTCTACGATTTGAACCTCTCCTGTGAGTCCAGTTTTAGATACCGATGTTTCACTTCAGGTTTACTGTATACCTTGCACCTTCTTATTGGCGATGAAACACAGAAATTGCATCGGAATTAAATTCAAGAAGCACAATGACGACTTAAGTACAAGAGGACTGACACTCTCACATTCTATGATTTGAACCTCTCCTGTGAGTCCAGTGTTAGATTCCGATGCTTCACTTCAGGTTTACTGTATCCCTTGGACCTTCTTATTAACGATGAAACACAGAGTTTGCATCCGAATTTAATACAAAAGGCACAATGCCGACTTAAGTACAAGAGGACTGACCCTCTCACTTTCTACGATTTGAACCTCTCCTGTGAGTCCAGTTTTAGATACCGATGTTTCACATCAGGTTTACTGTATACCTCGCACCTTCTTATTGGCGATGAAACACAGAAATTGCATCGGAATTAAATTCAAGAAGCACAATGACGACTTAAGTACAAGAGGACTGACACTCTCACATTCTATGATTTGAACCTCTCCTGTGAGTCCAGTGTTAGATTCCGATGCTTCACTTCAGGTTTACTGTATCCCTTGGACCTTCTTATTAACGATGAAACACAGAGTTTGCATCCGAATTTAATACAAAAGGCACAATGCCGACTTAAGTACAAGAGGACTGACCCTCTCACTTTCTACGATTTGAACCTCTCCTGTGAGTCCAGTTTTAGATACCGATGTTTCACTTCAGGTTTACTGTATACCTTGCACCTTCTTATTGGCGATGAAAAACAGAAATTGCATCGGAATTAAATTCAAGAAGCACAATGACGACTTAAGTACAAGAGGACTGACACTCTCACATTCTATGATTTGAACCTCTCCTGTGAGTCCAGTGTTAGATTCCGATGCTTCACTTCAGGTTTACTGTATCCCTTGGACCTTCTTATTAACGATGAAACACAGAGTTTGCATCCGAATTTAATACAAAAGGCACAATGCCGACTTAAGTACAAGAGGACTGACCCTCTCACTTTCTACGATTTGAACCTCTCCTGTGAGTCCAGTTTTAGATACCGATGTTTCACTTCAGGTTTACTGTATACCTTGCACCTTCTTATTGGCGATGAAAAACAGAAATTGCATCGGAATTAAATTCAAGAAGCACAATGACGACTTAAGTACAAGAGGACTGACACTCTCACATTCTATGATTTGAACCTCTCCTGTGAGTCCAGTGTTAGATTCCGATGCTTCACTTCAGGTTTACTGTATCCCTTGGACCTTCTTATTAACGATGAAACACAGAGTTTGCATCCGAATTTAATACAAAAGGCACAATGCCGACTTAAGTACAAGAGGACTGACCCTCTCACTTTCTACGATTTGAACCTCTCCTGTGAGTCCAGTTTTAGATACCGATGTTTCACTTAAGGTTTACTGTATACCTTGCACCTTCTTATTGGCGATGAAACACAGAAATTGCATCGGAATTAAATTCAAGAAGCACAATGACGACTTAAGTACAAGAGGACTGACACTCTCACATTCTATGATTTGAACCTCTCCTGTGAGTCCAGTGTTAGATTCCGATGCTTCACTTCAGGTTTACTGTATCCCTTGGACCTTCTTATTAACGATGAAACACAGAGTTTGCATCCGAATTTAATACAAAAGGCACAATGCCGACTTAAGTACAAGAGGACTGACCCTCTCACTTTCTACGATTTGAACCTCTCCTGTGAGTCCAGTTTTAGATACCGATGTTTCACTTCAGGTTTACTGTATACCTTGCACCTTCTTATTGGCGATGAAACACAGAAATTGCATCGGAATTAAATTCAAGAAGCACAATGACGACTTAAGTACAAGAGGACTGACACTCTCACATTCTATGATTTGAACCTCTCCTGTGAGTCCAGTGTTAGATTCCGATGCTTCACTTCAGGTTTACTGTATCCCTTGGACCTTCTTATTAACGATGAAACACAGAGTTTGCATCCGAATTTAATACAAAAGGCACAATGCCGACTTAAGTACAAGAGGACTGACCCTCTCACTTTCTACGATTTGAACCTCTCCTGTGAGTCCAGTTTTAGATACCGATGTTTCACTTCAGGTTTACTGTATACCTTGCACCTTCTTATTGGCGATGAAACACAGAAATTGCATCGGAATTAAATTCAAGAAGCACAATGACGACTTAAGTACAAGAGGACTGACACTCTCACATTCTATGATTTGAACCTCTCCTGTGAGTCCAGTGTTAGATTCCGATGCTTCACTTCAGGTTTACTGTATCCTTGGACCTTCTTATTAACGATGAAACACAGAGTTTGCATCCGAATTTAATACAAAAGGCACAATGCCGACTTAAGTACAAGAGGACTGACCCTCTCACTTTCTACGATTTGAACCTCTCCTGTGAGTCCAGTTTTAGATACCGATGTTTCACTTCAGGTTTACTGTATACCTTGCACCTTCTTATTGGCGATGAAACACAGAAATTGCATCGGAATTAAATTCAAGAAGCACAATGACGACTTAAGTACAAGTGGACTGACACTCTCACATTCTATGATTTGAACCTCTCCTGTGAGTCCAGTGTTAGATTCCGATGCTTCACTTCAGGTTTACTGTATCCCTTGGACCTTCTTATTAACGATGAAACACAGAGTTTGCATCCGAATTTAATACAAAAGGCACAATGCCGACTTAAGTACAAGAGGACTGACCCTCTCACTTTCTACGATTTGAACCTCTCCTGTGAGTCCAGTTTTAGATACCGATGTTTCACTTCAGGTTTACTGTATACCTTGCACCTTCTTATTGGCGATGAAACACAGAAATTGCATCGGAATTAAATTCAAGAAGCACAATGACGACTTAAGTACAAGAGGACTGACACTCTCACATTCTATGATTTGAACCTCTCCTGTGAGTCCAGTGTTAGATTCCGATGCTTCACTTCAGGTTTACTGTATCCCTTGGACCTTCTTATTAACGATGAAACACAGAGTTTGCATCCGAATTTAATACAAAAGGCACAATGCCGACTTAAGTACAAGAGGACTGACCCTCTCACTTTCTACGATTTGAACCTCTCCTGTGAGTCCAGTTTTAGATACCGATGTTTCACTTCAGGTTTACTGTATACCTTGCACCTTCTTATTGACGATGAAACACAGAAATTTCATCCGAATTTAATACAAAAGCACAATGCCGACTTAAGTACAAGAGGACTGACACTCTCATTTTCTACGATTTGAACCTCTCCTGTGAGTCCAGTTTTAGATTCCGATGTTTCACTTCAGGTTTACTGTATACTTTGCACCTTCTTATTGGCGATGAAACACAGAAATTGCATCGGAATTAAATTCAAGAAGCACAATGACGACTTAAGTACAAGAGGACTGACACTCTCACATTCTATGATTTGAACCTCTCCTGTGAGTCCAGTGTTAGATTCCGATGCTTCACTTCAGGTTTACTGTATCCCTTGGACCTTCTTATTAACGATGAAACACAGAGTTTGCATCCGAATTTAATACAAAAGGCACAATGCCGACTTAAGTACAGGAGGACTGACCCTCTCACTTTCTACGATTTGAACCTCTCCTGTGAGTCCAGTTTTAGATTCCGATGCTTCACTTCAGGTTAATGTATACCTTGCACCTTCTTATTGACGATGAATCACAGAAATTTCATGCGAATTGAATACAAAAGGCACAATGCCGACTTTAGTACAAGAGGACTGACACTCTCACTTTCTATGATTTGAACCTCTCCAGTGAGTCCAGTTTTAGATTCCGATGCTTCACTTCAGGTTTACTATAACCCTTGGACCTTCGTATTGACAATGAAACACAGAAATTGCATCCGAATTTAATACAAAAGGCACAATGCCGACTTAAGTACAAGAGGACTGACACTCTCACTTTCTATTATTTGAACCTCTCCTGTGAGTCCAGTTTTTAGTTCCGATGCTTCACTTCAGGTTTACTGTATCCCTTGGACTTTCTTTGTTGTTGTTGTTGTGGTCTTCAGTCCTGAGACCGGTTTGATGCAGCTCTCCATGCTACTCTATCCTGTGCAAGCTTTTTCATCTCCCAGTACCTACTGCAACCTACATCCTTCTGAATCTGCTTAGTGTATTCATCTCTTGGTCTCCCTCTACGATTTTTACCCTCCACGCTGCCCTCCAATACTAAATTGGTGATCCCTTGAAGCTTCAGAACATGTCCTACCAACCGATCCCTTCTTCTGGTCAAGTTGTGCCACAAACGTCTCTTCTCCCCAATCCTATTTAATACTTCCTCATTAGTTATGTGATCTACCCATCTAATCTTCAGCATTCTTCTGTAGCACCACATATCGAAAGCTTCTATTCTCTTCTTGTCCAAACTATTTATCGTCCATGTTTCACTTCCATACATGGCTACACTCCATACCAATACTTTCAGAAATGACTTCCTGACACTTATATCAATACTGGATGTTAACAAATTTCTCTTTTTCAGAAACGCTTTCCTTGCCATTGCCAGCCTACATTTTATATCCTCTCTACTTCGACCATCATCAGTTATTTTGCTCCACAAATAGCAAAACTCCTTTACTACTTTAAGTGCCTCATTTCCTAATCTAATTCCCTCAGCATCACCCGACTCAATTAGGCTACATTCCATTATCCTTGTTTTTCTTTTGTTGATGTTCATCTTATATCCTCCTTTCAAGACACTGTCCATTCCATTCAACTGCTCTTCCAAGTCCTTTGCTGTCTCGGACAGAATTACAATGTCATCGGCGAACCTCAAAGTTTTTGTTTCTTCTCCATGAATTTTAATACCTACTCCGAATTTTTCTTTTGTTTCCTTTACTGCTTGCTCAATATACAGATTGAACAACATCGGGGAGAGGCTACAACCCTGTCTTACTCCCTTCCCAACCACTGCTTCCCTTTCATGTCCCTCGACTCTTATAACTGCGATCTGGTTTCTGCACAAATTGTAAATAGCCTTTCGCTCCCTGTATTTTACCCCTGCCACCTTTAGAATTTGAAAGAGAGTATTCCAGTCAACATTGTCAAGAGCTTTCTCTAAGTCTACAAATGCTAGAAACGTAGGTTTGCCTTTCCTTAATCTTTCTTCTAAGATAAGTCGTAAGGTCAAAATTACCTCACGTGTTCCAGTGTTTCTACAGAATCCAAACTGATCTTCCCCGAGGTTGGCTTCTACTAGTTTTTCCATTCGTCTGTAAAGAATTCGTGTTAGTATTTTGCAGCTGTGACTTATTAAGCTGATAGTTCGGTAATTTTCACATCTGTCAACACCTGCTTTCTTTGGGATTGGAATTATTATATTCTTCTTGAAGTCTGAGGGTATTTCGCCTGTCTCATACATCTTCCTCACCAGATGGTAGAGTTTTGTCAGGACTGGCTCTCCCACGGCCGTCAGTAGTTCCAATGGAATATTGTCTACTCCGGGGGCTTTGTTTCGACTCAGGTCTTACAGTGCTCTGTCAAACTCTTCACGCAGTATCATATCTCCCATTTCATCTTCATCTACATCCTCTTCCATTTCCATAATATTGTCCTCAAGTACATCGCCCTTGTATAGACCCTCTATATACTCCTTCCACCTTTCTGGTTTCCCTTCTTTGCTTAGAACTGGGTTTCCATCTGAGCTCTTGATATTCATACAAGTCGTTCTCTTATCTCCAAAGGTCTCTTTAATTTTCCTGTAGGCGGTATCTATCTTACCCCTAGTGAGATAGGCCTCTACATCCTTACATTTGTCCTCTAGCCATCCCTGCTTAGCCATTTTGCACTTCCTGTCGATCTCATTTTTGAGACGCTTGTATTCTTTTTTGCCTGTTTCACTTACTGCATTTTTATATTTTCTCCTTTCATCAATTAAATTCAATATTTCTTCTGTTACCCAAGGATTTCTACTAGCCCTCGTCTTTTTACCTACTTGATCCTCTGCTGCCTTCACTACTTCATCCCTCAAAGCTACCCATCCTTCTTCTACTGTATTTATTTCCCCCATTCCTGTCAATTGCTCCCTTATGCTCTCCCTGAATCTCTGTACAACCTCTGGTTTTTTCAGTTTATCCAGGTCCCATCTCCTTAAATTCCCACCTTTTTACAGTTTCTTCAGTTTTAATCTACAGGTCATAACCAATAGATTGTGGTCAGAGTCCACATCTGCCCCTGGAAATGTCTTACAATTTAAAACCTGGTTCCTAAATCTCTGTCTTACCATTATATAATCTATTTGATACCTTTTAGTATCTCCAGGGTTCTTCCATGTATACAACCTTCTTTCATGATTCTTAAACCAAGTGTTAGTTATGATTATGTTGTGCTCTGTGCAAAATTCTACCAGGCGGCTTCCTCTTTCATTTCTGTCCCCCAATCCATATTCACCTACTATGTTTCCTTCTCTCCCTTTTCCTACACTCGAATTCCAGTCACCCATGACTATTAAATTTACATCTCCCTTCACAATCTGAATAATTTCTTTTGTTTCATCATACATTTCTTCAATTTCTTCGTCATCTGCAGAGCTAGTTGGCATATAAACTTGTACTACTGTAGTAGGTGTGGGCTTCGTATCTATCTTGGTCACAATAATGCGTTCACTATGCTGTTTGTAGTAGCTTACCCGCATTTCTATTTTCCTATACATTATTAAACCTACTCCTGCATTACCCCTATTTGATTTTGTGTTTATAACCCTGTAGTCACCTGACCAGAAGTCTTGTTCCTCCTGCCACCGAACTTCACTAATTCCCACAATATCAAACTTCAACCTATCCATTTCCCTTTTTAAATTTTCTAACCTACCTGCCCGATTAAGGGATCTGACATTCCACGCTCCGATCCGTAGAACGCCAGTTTTCTTTCTCCTGATAACGACATCCTCTTGAGTAGTCCCCGCCCGGAGATCCGAATGGGGGACTATTTTACCTCCGGAATATTTTACCCAAGAGGCCGCCATCATCATTTAATCATACTGTAAAGCTGCATGCCCTCGTGAAAAATTACGGCTGTAGTTTCCCCTTGCTTTCAGCCGTTCGCAGTACCGGCACAGCAGGGCCGTTTCGGTTATTGTTACAAGGCCAGATCAGTCAAACATCCAGTCTGTTGCCCTTGCAACTACTGAAAAGGCTGCTGCCCCTCTTCTGGATCCACACGTTTGTTTGGCCTCTCAACAGATACCCCTCCGTTGTGGTTGCACCTACGGTACGGCTATCTGTATCGCTGAGGCACGCAAGCCTCCCCACCAACAGCAAGGTCCATGGTTCATGGGGGGGAGGTGGACCTTCTTATTGACGATGAAACACAGAAATTGCATCTGAATTTAATACAACAGGCACAATGCCGACTTAAGTACAAGAGGACTGACACTCTCACTTTCTATGATTAGAACCTCTCCTGTGAGTCCAGTTTTACATTGCGAAGCTTCACTTCAGATTTACTGTACCCCTTGGACATTCTTATTGACGATGAAACACAGAAATTGCAACGGAATTAAATTCAAAAAGCACAATGCCGACTTAAGTACAAGAGGAATGACACTCTAACTCACTATGATTTGAACCTCTCCTGTGAGTCCAGTTTTAGATTCTGATGCTTCACTTCAGTTTTACTGTATCCCTTGGACCTTCTTATTGACGATGAAACACAGAAATTGCATCCGAATTTAATACAAATGGCACAATGACGACTTAAGTACAAGAGGACTAACACTCTCACTTTCTATGATTTGTACCTCTCCTGTGAGTCCAGTTTTAGATTCCGATGCTTCACTTCAGGTTTACTGTATACCTTGCACCTTTTTATTGACGATGAAACACAGAAATTGCATCCGAATTTCATACAAAAGCACAATGCCGACTTAAGTACAAGAGGACTAACACTCTCACTTTCTGTGATTTGAACCTCTCCTGTGCGTCCAGTTTAAGATTCCGATGCTTCACTTCAGGATTACTGTATCCCTTGGATCTTCTTATTGCCAATGAAACACAGAGTTTGCATCTGAATTTAATACAAAAGGCACAATGCCAACTTAAGTACAAGAGGAATGACCCTCTCACTTTCTTTGATTTGTACCTCTGCTGTGAGTCCAGTTTTAGATTCCGATGCTTCACGTCAGGTTTACTGTATACCTTGCTCCTTCTTATTGACGATGAAACACAGAAATTGCATCGGAATTAAATTCAAAAAGCACAATGCCGACTTAAGTACAAGAGGAATGACACTCTAACTCACTATGATTTGAACCTCACCTATGAGTCCAGTTTTAGATTCTGATGCTTCACTTCAGTTTTACTGTATCCCTTGGACCTTCTTATTGACGATGAAATACAGAAATTGCATCCGAAATAAATACAAATGGCACAATGCCGACTTAAGTACAAGAGGACAGACAGTCTCACTTTCTATGATTTGAACCTCTCCTGTGAGTTCAGTTTTAGATTCCGATGCTTCTCTTCAGATTAACTGTTTCCCTTGGACCTTCTTATTGACGATGAATCACAGAAATTGCATCCGAATTTAATATAAATGGCACAATGCCGACTTAAGTACAAAGAGAACTGACACTCTCACTATCTATGATTTGAACCTCTCCTGTGAATCCAGTTTTAGATTCCGTTGCTTCACTTCAGGTTTACTGTATCCATTGGACATTCTCATTGACGAAGAAACACGGAAATTGCTTCCGAATTTAATACAAAAGGAACAATGGCGACTAAAGTAAAAGAGGACTGACACTCTCACCTTCTATGATTTGAAACTCTCCTGGGAGTCCAGTTTTAGGTTCCGATGTTTCACTTCAGGTTTACTGTATCCCTTGGACGTTCTTATTGACGATAAAACACAGAAATTGCATCGGAATTAAATTCAAAAGGCACAATGCCGACATAAGTACATAAGGACTGACAATCCAACTTTCTACGATTTGAACCTCTCCTGTGAGTCCAGTTTTAGATTCCCATGCTTCACATCAGGTTTACTATAACCCTTGGACCTTCGTATTGACAATGAAACACAGAAATTGCAGTCGATTTTAATACAACAGGCACAATGCCGACTTATGTACAAGAGGACTGACACTCTAACTTTCTATTATTTGAACCTCTCCTGTGAGTCCAGTTTTTAGTTCGATGCTTCACTTCAGGTTTACCGTATGCCTTGGACCTTCTTATTGACGATGAAACACAGATATTGCCTCCGAATTTAATACAAAAGTCACAATGTCGACTTAAGTACAAGGGGACTGACACTCTGACATTCTATGATTTGTACCTCTCCTGTGAGTGCAGTTTTAGATTCCGATGCTTCACTTCAGGTTTACTGTATCCCTTGGACCTTCTTATTGCCAATGAAACACAGAGTTTGCATCCGAATTTAATACAAAAGGCACAATGCCGATTTATGTACGAGAGGACTGACACTCTCACATTCTATGATTTGTACCTCTCCTGTGAGTGCAGTTTTAGATTCCGATGCTTCACTTCAGGTTTACTGTATCCCTTGGACCTTCTTATTGCCAATGAAACACAGGGTTTGCATCCGAATTTAATACAAAAGGCACAATGCCGATTTATGTACAAGAGGATTGACACTCTCACTTTCTACGATTTGAACCTCTACAGTGGGTACAGTTTTAGTTTCCGATGCTTTACTTCAAGATTATTGTATACCTTGCACCTTCTTATTGACGATGAAACACAGAATTGGCATCCGAATTTAATACAACAGGCACAATGCCGACTTAAGTACAAGCGGACTGACACTCTCACTTTCTATGATTTGAACCCCTCCTGTGAGTTCAGTTTTAGATTCTGATGCTTCACTTCAGGTATACTGTTTACCTTGCGCCTTCTTATTGACGATGAATCACAGAAATTTCATCCGAATTGAATACAGAAGGCACAATGCCGACTTTAGTACAAGAGGACTGACACTCTCACTTTCTATGATTTGAACCTCTCCAGTGAGTCCAGTTTTAGATTCCGATGCTTCACTTCAGGTTTACTATAACCCTTGGACCTTCGTATTGACAATGAAACACAGAAATTGCATCCGAATTTAATACAACAGGCACAATGCCGACTTAAGTACAAGAGCACTGACACTCTCACTTTCTATTATTTGAACCTCTCCTGTGAGTCCAGTTTTTAGTTCCGATGCTTCACTTCAGGTTTACTGTATCCCTTGGACCTTCTTATTGACGATGAAACACAGAAATTGCCTCCGAATTTAATACAAAAGTCACAATGCCGACTTAAGTACAAGAGGACTGACACTCTCACTTTCTATGATTTGTACCTCTCCTGTGAGTCCAGTTTTAGATTCCGATGCTTCACTTCAGGTTTACTGTATACCTTGCACCTTCTTATTGACGATGAAACACAGAAATTGCATCCGAATTTAATACAAAAGGCAAAATGCCGACTTATGTACAAGAGGACTGACACTCTCACTTTCTACGATTTGAACCTCTCCTGTGAGTCCAGTTTTAGATTTCGATGCTTCACTTCAGGTTTACTGTATCCCTTGGACCTTCTTATTGACGATGACACACAGAAATTGCATCGGAATTAACTTCAAAACGCACAATTCCGACATAAGTAAAAGAGGACTGACACTCTCACTTTCTATGATTTGAACCTCTCCTGTGAATCCAGTTTTAGATTCCGTTGCTTCACTTCAGGTTTACTGTATCCCTTGGACGTTCTTATTGACGATAAAACACAGAAATTGCATCGGAATTAAATTCAAAATGCACAATGCCGACTTAAGTACAAGAGGAATGACACTCTAACTCACTATGATTTGAACCTCTCCTGTGAGTCCAGTTTTAGATTCTGATGCTTCACTTCAGTTTTACTGTATCCCTTGGACCTTCTTATTGACGATGAAACACAGAAATTGCATCCGAATTTAATACAAATGGCACAAAGCTGACTTAAGTACAGGAGGACTAACACTCTCACTTTCTATGATTTATACCTCTCCTGTGAGTCCAGTTTTAGATTCCGATGCTTCACTTCAGGTTTACTGTATACCTTGCACCTTCTTATTGACGATGAAACACAGAAATTTCATCCGAATTTAATACAAAAGCACAATGCTGACTTAAGTACAAGAGGACTGACACTCTCTTTTTCTACGATTTGAACCTCTCCTGTGAGTCCAGTTTTAGATTCCGATGCTTCACTTCAGGTTTACTGTACACCTTGCACCTTCTTATTGACGATGAATCACAGAAATTTCATTCGAATTGAATACAAAAGGCACAATGCCGACTTTAGTACAAGAGGACTGACACTCTCACTTTCTATGATTTGAACCTCTCCAGTGAGTCCAGTTTTAGATTCCGATGCTTCACTTCAGGTTTACTATAACCCTTGGACCTTCGTATTGACAATGAAACACAGAAATTGCATCCGAATTTAATACAAAAGGCACAATGCCGACTTAAGTACAAGAGGACTGACACTCTCACTTTCTATTATTTGAACCTCTCCTGTGAGTCCAGTTTTTAGTTCCGATGCTTCACTTCAGGTTTACTGTATCCCTTGGACCTTCTTTGTTGTTGTTGTTGTGGTCTTCAGTCCTGAGACTGGTTTGATGCAGCTCTCCATGCTACTCTATCCTGTGCAAGCTTTTTCATCTCCCAGTACCTACTGCAACCTACATCCTTCTGAATCTGCTTAGTGTATTCATCTCTTGGTCTCCCTCTACGATTTTTACCCTCCACGCTGCCCTCCAATACTAAATTGGTGATCCCTTGATGCCTCAGAACATGTCCTACCAACCGATCCCTTCTTCTGGTCAAGTTGTGCCACAAACGTCTCTTCTCCCCAATCCTATTTAATACTTCCTCATTAGTTATGTGATCTACCCATCTAATCTTCAGCATTCTTCTGTAGCACCACATATCGAAAGCTTCTATTCTCTTCTTGTCCAAACTATTTATCGTCCATGTTTCACTTATATACATGGCTACACTCCATACCAATACTTTCAGAAATGACTTCCTGACACTTATATCAATACTGGATGTTAACAAATTTCTCTTTTTCAGAAACGCTTTCCTTGCCATTGCCAGCCTACATTTTATATCCTCTCTACTTCGACCATCATCAGTTATTTTGCTCCACAAATAGCAAAACTCCTTTACTACTTTAAGTGCCTCATTTCCTAATCTAATTCCCTCAGCATCACCCGACTCAATTAGGCTACATTCCATTATCCTTGTTTTTCTTTTGTTGATGTTCATCTTATATCCTCCTTTCAAGACACTGTCCATTCCATTCAACTGCTCTTCCAAGTCCTTTGCTGTCTCGGACAGAATTACAATGTCATCGGCGAACCTCAAAGTTTTTGTTTCTTCTCCATGAATTTTAATACCTACTCCGAATTTTTCTTTTGTTTCCTTTACTGCTTGCTCAATATACGGATTGAACAACATCGGGGAGAGGCTACAACCCTGTCTTACTCCCTTCCCAACCACTGCTTCCCTTTCATGTCCCTCGACTCTTGTAACTGCCATCTGGTTTCTGTACAAATTGTAAATAGCCTTTCGCTCCCTGTATTTTACCCCTGCCACCTTTAGAATTTGAAAGAGAGTATTCCAGTCAACATTGTCAAGAGCTTTCTCTAAGTCTACAAATGCTAGAAACGTAGGTTTGCCTTTCCTTAATCTTTCTTCTAAGATAAGTCGTAAGGTCAGTATTGCCTCACGTGTTCCAGTGTTTCTACAGAATCCAAACTGATCTTCCCCGAGGTTGGCTTCTACTAGTTTTTCCATTCGTCTGTAAAGAATTCGTGTTAGTATTTTGCAGCTGTGACTTATTAAGCTGATAGTTCGGTAATTTTCACATCTGTCAACACCTGCTTTCTTTGGGATTGGAATTATTATATTCTTCTTGAAGTCTGAGGGTATTTCGCCTGTCTCATACATCTTCCTCACCAGATGGTAGAGTTTTGTCAGGACTGGCTCTCCCACGGCCGTCAGTAGTTCCAATGGAATATTGTCTACTCCGGGGGCTTTGTTTCGACTCAGGTCTTTCAGTGCTCTGTCAAACTCTTCACGCAGTATCATATCTCCCATTTCATCTTCATCTACATCCTCTTCCATTTCCATAATATTGTCCTCAAGTACATCGCCCTTGTATAGACCCTCTATATACTCCTTCCACCTTTCTGGTTTCCCTTCTTTGCTTAGAACTGGGTTTCCATCTGAGCTCTTGATATTCATACAAGTCGTTCTCTTATCTCCAAAGGTCTCTTTAATTTTCCTGTAGGCGGTATCTATCTTACCCCTAGTGAGATAGGCCTCTACATCCTTACATTTGTCCTCTAGCCATCCCTGCTTAGCCATTTTGCACTTCCTGTCGATCTCATTTTTGAGACGCTTGTATTCTCTTTTGCCTGTTTCACTTACTGCATTTTTATATTTTCTCCTTTCATCAATTAAATTCAATATTTCTTCTGTTACCCAAGGATTTCTACTAGCCCTCGTCTTTTTACCTACTTGATCCTCTGCAGCCTTCACTACTTCATCCCTCAAAGCTACCCATTCTTCTTCTACTGTATTTATTTCCCCCATTCCTGTCAATTGCTCCCTTATGCTCTCCCTGAATCTCTGTACAACCTCTGGTTCTTTCAGTTTATCCAGGTCCCATCACCTTAAATTCCCACATTTTTGCAGTTTCTTCAGTTTTAATCTACAGGTCATAACCAATAGATTGTGGTCAGAGTCCACATTTGCCCCTGGAAATGTCTTACAATTTAAAACCTGGTTCCTAAATCTCTGTCTTACCATTATATAATCTATTTGATACCTTTTAGTATCTCCAGGGTTCTTCCATGTATACAACCTTCTTTCATGATTCTTAAACCAAGTGTTAGTTATGATTATGTTGTGCTCTGTGCAAAATTCTACCAGGCGGCCTCCTCTTTCATTTCTGTCCCCCAATCCATATTCACCTACTATGTTTCCTTCTCTCCCTTTTCCTACACTCGAATTCCAGTCACCCATGACTATTAAATTTTCATCTCCCTTCACAATCTGAATAATTTCTTTTGTTTCATCATACATTTCTTCAATTTCTTCGTCATCTGCAGAGCTAGTTGGCAGATAAACTTGTACTACTGTAGTAGGTGTGGGCTTCGTATCTATCTTGGTCACAATAATGCGTTCACTATGCTGTTTGTAGTAGCTTACCCGCATTCCTATTTTCCTATTCATTATTAAACCTACTCCTGCATTACCCCTATTTGATTTTGTGTTTATAACCCTGTAGTCACCTGACCAGAAGTCTTGTTCCTCCTGCCACCGAACTTCACTAATTCCCACAATATCTAACTTCAACCTATCGATTTCCCTTTTTAAATTTTCTAACCTACCTGCCCGATTAAGGGATCTGACATTCCACGCTCCGATCCGTAGAACGCCAGTTTTCTTTCTCCTGATAACGACATCCTCTTGAGTAGTCCCCGCCCGGAGATCCGAATGGGGACTATTTTACCTCCGGAATATTTTACCCAAGAGGACGCCATCATCATTTAATCATACAGTAAAGCTGCATGCCCTCGGGAGAAATTACAGCTGTAGTTTCCCCTTGCTTTCAGCCGTTCGCAGTACCGGCACAGCAGGGCCGTTTCGGTTATTGTTACAAGGCCAGATCAGTCAAACATCCAGTCTGTTGCCCTTGCAACTACTGAAAAGGCTGCTGCCCCTCTTCAGGAACCACACGTTTGTTTGGCCTCTCAACAGATACCCCTCCGTTGTGGTTGCACCTACGGTACGGCTATCTGTATCGCTGAGGCACGCAAGCCTCCCCACCAACAGCAAGGTCCATGGTTCATGGGGGGGAGGTGAACCTTCTTATTGACGATGAAACACAGAAATTGCATCTGAATTTAATACAACAGGCACAATGCCGACTTAAGTACAAGAGGACTGACACTCTCACTTTCTATGATTAGAACCTCTCCTGTGAGTCCAGTTTTACATTGCGAAGCTTCACTTCAGATTTACTGTACCCCTTGGACATTCTTATTGACGATGAAACACAGAAATTGCATCGGAATTAATTCAAAAAGCACAATGCCGACTTAAGTACAAGAGGAATGACACTCTAACTCACTATGATTTGAACCTCTCCTGTGAGTCCAGTTTTAGATTCTGATGCTTCACTTCAGTTTTACTGTATCCCCTGGACCTTCTTATTGACGATGAAACACAGAAATTGCATCCGAATTTAATACAAATGGCACAATGCCGACTTAAGTACAAGAGGACTAACACTCTCACTTTCTATGATTTGTACCTCTCCTGTGAGTCCAGTTTTAGATTCCGATGCTTCACTTCAGGTTTACTGTATACCTTGCACCTTCTTATTGACGATGAAACACAGAAATTGCATCCGAATTTCATACAAAAGCACAATGCCGACTTAAGTACAAGAAGACTAACTCTCTCACTTACTATGATTTGTACCTCTCCTGTGAGTCCAGTTTTAGATTCCGATGCTTCACTTCAGATTTACTGTATCCCTTGGACCTTCTTATTGACGATGAAACACAGAAATTGCATCGGAATTAAATTCAAAAGGCACAATGCCGACTTAAGTAAAAGAGGACTGACACTCTCACTTTCTATGATTTGAACCTCTCCTGTGAGTCCAGTTTTAGCCTCCGATGCTTCACTTCAGGTTAACTGTATCCCTAGGACCATCTTATTGACGATGAAACACAGAAATTGCATCGGAATGAAATTCAAAAGGCACAATGCCGACTTAAGTAAAAGAGGACTGACACTCTAACTTTCTGTGATTTGAACATCTCCTGTGAGTCCAGTTTAAGATTCCGATGCTTCACTTCAGGTTTACTGTATCCCTTGGATCTTCTTATTGCCAATGAAACACAGAGTTTGCATCTGAATTTAATACAAAAGGCACAATGCCAACTTAAGTACAAGAGGACTGACACTCTCACTTTCTTTGATTTTGTACCTCTGCTGTGAGTCCAGTTTTAGATTCCGATGCTTCACGTCAGGTTTACTGTATACCTTGCTCCTTCTTATTGACGATGAAACACAGAAATTGCATCGGAATTAAATTCAAAAAGCACAATGCCGACTTAAGTACAAGAGGAATGACACTCTAACTCACTATGATTTGGCCCTCTCCTATGAGTCCAGTTTTAGATTCTGATGCTTCACTTCAGTTTTACTGTATCCCTTGCACCTTCTTATTGACGATGAAATACAGAAATTGCATCCGAATTTAATACAAATGGCACAATGCCGACTTAAGTACAAGAGGACTGACACTCTCACATTCTATGATTTGAACCTCTCCTATGAGTCCAGTTTTGGATTCTGATGCTTCACTTCAGTTTTACTGTATCCCTTGGATCTTCTTATTGACGATGAAACACAGAAATTGCATCCGAATTTAATATAAATGGCCCAATGCCGACTTAAGTACAAAGAGGACTGACACTCTCACTTTCTATGATTTGAACCTCTCCTGTGAATCCAGTTTTAGATTCCGTTGCTTCACTTTAGGTTTACTGTATCCATTGGACATTCTCATTGACGAAGAAACACGGAAATTGCTTCCGAATTTAATACAAAAGGAACAATGGCGACTAAAGTACAAGAGGACTGACACTCTCACCTTCTATGATTTGAAACTCTCCTGGGAGTCCAGTTTTAGGTTCCGATGTTTCACTTCAGGTTTACTGTATACCTTGCACCTTCTTGTTGACGATGAATCACAGAAATTTCATCCGAATTGAATACAAAAGGCACAATGCCGACTTTGCTACAAGACTACTGACACTCTCACTTTCTATGATTTGAACCTCTCCAGTGAGTCCAGTTTTAGATTCCGAAGCTTCACTTCAGGTTTACTGTATCCCTTGGACCTTCTTATTGTCGGTGAAACACAGAGCTTGCATCCGAATTTAATACAAAAGGCAAAATGCCGAGTTATGTGCAAGAGGACTGACACTCTAACTTTCTATGATTTGAACCTCTCCTGTGAGTCTAGTTTTGGATTCCGTTGCTTCACTTCAGGTTTACTGTATCCCTTGGACGTTCTTATTGACGATAAAACACAGAAATTGCATCGGAATTAAATTCAAAAGGCACAATGCCGACATAAGTACATAAGGACTGACACTCTAACTTTCTACGATTTGAACCTCTCCTGTGAGTCCAGTTTTAGATTCCGATGCTTCACTTCAGGTTTACTGTATACCTTGCACCTTCTTATTGACGATGAAACACAGGAATTGCATCGGAATTAAATTCAAAAGGCACAATGCCGACTTAAGTACAAGAGGACTGACACTCTAACTTTCTATGACTTGAACCTCTCCTGTGAGTCCAGTTTTATATTCCGATGCTTCACTTCAGGTTTACTGTATCCCTTGGACTTTCTTATTGACGATGAAACACAGAAATTACATCCGAATTTAATACAAAAGGCACAATACCGACTTAAGTTCAAGAGGTGTGACACTCTAACTCTCTATGATATGAACCTGTATTGTGAGTCCAGTTTTAGATTCTGATGCTTCACTTCAGGTTTACTGTATCCCTTGGACCTTCTTATTGACGATGAAACACAGAATTGGCATCCGAATTTAATACAAAAGGCACAATACCGACTTAAGTACCAGAGGACTGACACTCTCACTTTCTATTATTTGAACCTCTCCTGTGAGTCTTGTTTTTAGTTCCGATGCTTCACTTCAGGTTTACTGTATCCCTTGATCTTCGTATTGAAGAAGAAACACAGAAATTGCATCCGAATTTAATACAAAAAGCACAATACCGACTTAAGTTCAAGAGAAGTGACACTCTAACTCTCTATGATTTGAACCTCTCCTGTGAGTCCAGTTTTAGATTCTGATGCTTCACTTCAGGTTTACTGTATACCTTGCACCTTCTTATTGACGATGAAACACAGAAATTGCATCCGAATTTAATACAAAAGCACAATGCCGTCTTAAGTACAAGAGGACTGACACTCTCACTTTCTACGATTTGACACTCTCCTGTGATTCCAGTTTTAGATTCCGATGCTTCACATCTAGATTACTGTATACCTTGCACCTTCTTTTTGCGATGAAAAACAGAAATTGCATCCGAATTTAATTCAACAGGCACAATGCCGACTTTCCTACAAGACTACTGACACTCTCACTTTCTATGATTTGAACCTCTCCAGTGAGTCCAGTTTTAGATTCCGATGCTTCACTTCAGGTTTACTGTATCCCTTGGACCTTCTTATTGTCAATGAAACACAGAGCTTGCATCCGAATTTAATACAAAAGGCAAAATGCCGAGTTAAGTGCAAGAGGACTGACACTCTAACTTTCTATGATTTGAACCTCTCCTGTGAGTCTAGTTTTGGATTCCGTTGTTTCACTTCAGGTTCACAGTATCCCATGGACCTTCTTATTGACGATGTAACACAGAAATTGCATCCGAATTTAATATAAATGGCAGAATGCCGACTTAAGTACAAGAGGACTGACACTCTCACTTTCTATGATTTGAACCTCTCCTGTGAATCCAGTTTTAGATTCCGTTGCTTCACTTCAGGTTTACTGTATCCATTGGACATTCTTATTGACGAAGAAACACGGAAATTGCTTCCGAATTTACTACAAAAGGAACAATGGCGACTAAAGTACAAGAGGACTGACACTCTCACCTTCTATGATTTGAAACTCCCCTGGGAGTAAAGTTTTAGGTTCCGATGTTTCACTTCAGGTTTACTGTATACCTTGCACCTTCTTGATGACGATGAATCACAGAAATTTAATCCGAATTGAATACAAAAGGCACAATGCCGACTTTGATACAAGACTACTGACACTCTCACTTTCTATGATTTGAACCTCTCCAGTGAGTCCAGTTTTAGATTCCGATGCTTCACTTCAGGTTTACTGTCTCCTTTGGACCTTCTTATTGTCGGTGAAACACAGAGCTTGCATCCGAATTTAATACAAAAGGCAAAATGCCGACTTAAGTGCAAGAGGACTGACACTCTAACTTTCTATGATTTGAACCTCTCCTGTGAGTCTGGTTTTGGATTCCGTTGCTTCACTTCAGGTTCACAGTATCCCATGCACCTTCTTATTGACGATGAAACACAGAAATTGCATCCGAAATTTAATATAAATGGCACAATGCCGACTTAAGTACAAGAGGATAAACACTCGCACTTTCTATGATTTGTACCTCTTTTGTGAGTCCAGTTTTAGATTCCGATGCTTCACTTCAGGTTTACTGTATACCTTGCACCTTCTTATTGACGATGAAACACAGAAATTGCATCTGAATTTAATACAACAGGCACAATGCCGACTTAAGTACAAGAGGACTGACACTCTCACTTTCTATGATTAGAACCTCTCCTGTGAGTCCAGTTTTACATTGCGAAGGTTCACTTCATATTTACTGTATCCCTTGGACATTCTTATTGACGATGAAACACAGAAATTGCATCGGAATTAAATTCAAAAAGCACAATGCCGACTTAAGTACAAGAGGAATGACACTCTAACTCACTATGATTTGAACCTCTCCTGTGAGTCCAGTTTTAGATTCTGATGCTTCACTTCAGGTTTACTGTATCCCTTGGACCTTCTTATTGACGATGAAACACAGAAATTGCATCGGAATTAAATTCAAAAGGCACAATGCCGACTTAAGTAAAAGAGGACTGACACTCTCACTTTCTATGATTTGAACCTCTCCTGTGAGTCCAGTTTTAGACTCCGATGCTTCACTTCAGGTTTACTGTATCCCTAGGACCATCTTATTGACGATGAAACACAGAAATTGCATCGGAATGAAATTCAAAAGGCACAATGCGCGACTTAAGTAAAAGATGACTGACACTCTAACTTTCTGTGATTTGAACCTCTCCTGTAAGTCCAGTTTAAGATTCCGATGTTTCACTTCAGGTTTACTGTATCCCTTGGATCTTCTTATTGACAATGAAACACAGAGTTTGCATCTGAATTTAATACAAAAGGCACAATGCCAACTTAAGTACAAGAGGACTGACACTCTCACTTTCTATGATTTGAACCTCTCCTATGAGTCCAGTTTTAGATTCTGATGCTTCACTTCAGTTTTACTGTATCCCTTGGATCTTCTTATTGACGATGAAACACAGAAATTGCATCCGAATTTAATATAAATGGCACAATGCCGACTTATGTACAAAGAGGACTGACACTCTCACTTTCTATGATTTGAACCTCTCCTGTGAATCCAGTTTTAGATTCCGTTGCTTCACTTTAGGTTTACTGTATCCATTGGACATTCTCATTGACGAAGAAACACGGAAATTGCTTCCGAATTTAATACAAAAGGAACAATGGCGACTAAAGTACAAGAGGACTGACACTCTCACCTTCTATGATTTGAAACTCTCCTGGGAGTCCAGTTTTAGGTTCCGATGTTTCACTTCAGGTTTACTGTATACCTTGCACCTTCTTGTTGACGATGAATCACAGAAATTTCATCCGAATTGAATACAAAAGGCACAATGCCGACTTTGCTACAAGACTATTGACACTCTCACTTTCTATGATTTGAACCTCTCCAGTGAGTCCAGTTTTAGATTCCGATGCTTCACTTCAGGTTTACTGTATCCCTTGGACCTTCTTATTGTCAATGAAACACAGAGCTTGCATCCGAATTTAATACAAAAGGCAAAATGCCGAGTTAAGTGCAAGAGGACTGACACTCTAACTTTCTATGATTTGAACCTCTCCTGTGAGTCTAGTTTTGGATTCCGTTGCTTCACTTCAGGTTCACAGTATCCCATGGACCTTCTTATTGACGATGAAACACAGAAATTGCATCCGAATTTAATATAAATGGCAGAATGCCGACTTAAGTACAAGAGGACTGACACTCTCACTTTCTATGATTTGAACCTCTCCTGTGAATCCAGTTTTAGATTCCGCTGCTTCACTTCAGGTTTACTGTTGCCCTTGGACGTTCTTATTGACGATAAAACACAGAAATTGCATCGGAATTAAATTCAAAAGGCACAATGCCGACATAAGTACATAAGGACTGACACTCTAACTTTCTACGACTTGAACCTCTCCTGTGAGTCCAGTTTTAGATTCCGATGCTTCACTTCAGGTCTACTGTATACCTGGCACCTTCTTATTGACGATGAAACACAGAAATTGCATCGGAATTAAATTCAAAAGGCACAATGCCGACTTAAGTACAAAAGGACTGACACTCTAACTTTCTATGACTTGAACCTCTCCTGTGAGTCCAGTTTTATATTCCGATGCTTGACTTCACGTTTACTATATCGCTTGGACCTTCTTATTGACGATGAAACACAGAAATTACATCCCATTTTAATACAAAAGGCACAATACCGACTTAAGTTCAAATGGAGTGACACTCTAACTCTCTATGATTTGAACCTCTCCTGTGAGTCCAGTTTTAGATTCTGATGCTTCACTTCAGGCTTACTGTATCCCTTGGACCTTCTTATTGACAATGAAACACAGAATTGGCATCCGAATTTAATACAAAAGGCTCAATACCGACATAAGTACAACAGGACTGACACTCTCACTTTCTATGATTTGAACATCTCCTATGAGTTTAGTTTTAGATTCCGATGCTTCACTTCAGGTTTACTGTATCCCTTGCACCTTCTTATTGACGATGAAACACAGAAATTGCATCGGAATTAAATTCAAAAGGCACAATGCCTACTTAAGTACAAGAGAACTGACACTCTCACTTTCTATTATTTGAACCTCTCCTGTGAGTCTTGTTTTTAGTTCCGATGCTTCACTTCAGGTTACTGTATCCCTTGGATCGTCGTATTGACGAAGAAACACAGAAATTGCATCCGAATTTAATACAAAAGGCACAATGCCGACTTAAGTACATGAGGACTGACACTCTAACTTTCTATGAATTGAACCTCTCCTGTGAGTCCAGTTTTAGATTCCGATGCTTCACTTCAGGTTTACTGTATGACTTGGACCTTCTTATTGACCAAGAAATACAGAAATTGCATCCGAATTTAATACAAAAGGCACAATGCCGACTTAAGTACAAGAGGACTGACACTCTCACTTTCTATTATTTAAACCTCTCCTGTGAGTCCTATTTTAATTCCGATGCTTCACTTCAGGTTTACTGTATCCCTTGGACATTCTTATTGACGATGTAATACTGAAATTGCATCCGAATTTAATACAAAAGGCACAATCTCAACTTAAGTACAAGAGGATTAACACTCTCACTTTCTGTGATTTGTACCTCTCCTGTGACTCCAGTTTTAGATTCAGATGCTTCACTTCAGGTTTACTGTATACCTTGCACCTTCTTATTGACGATGAAACACAGAAATTGCATCCGAATTTAATACAAAAGCACAATGCCGTCTTAAGTACAAGAGGACTGACACTCTCACTTTCTACGATTTGACACTCTCCTGTGAGTCCAGTTTTAGATTCCGATGCTTCACATCAAGATTACTGTATACCTTGCACCTTCTTTTTGATGATGAAAAACAGAAATTGCATCCGAATTCTATACAACAGGCACAATGTCGACTTAAGCACAAGAGGACTGACACTCTCACATTCTATGATTTGAACCTCTCCTGTGAGTCCAGTTTTAGATTCCGATGCTTCACTTCTGGTTTACCATATCCCATGGACCTTCTTATTGACGATGAAACATAGAGTTTGCATCCGAATTTAATACAAAAGGCACAATGCCGACTTAAGTACATGAGGACTGACACTCTAACTTTCTATGAATTGAACCTCTCCTGTGAGTCCAGTTTTAGATTCCGATGCTTCACTTCAGGTTTACTGTATGACTTGGACCTTCTTATTGACCAAGAAATACAGAAATTGCATCCGAATTTAATACAAAAGGCACAATGCCGACTGAAGTACATGAGGACTGACACTCTACTTTCTATGATTTGAACCTCTCCAGTGAGTCCAGCTTTAGATTCCGATGCTTCACTTCAGATTTACTGAATCCCTTGGACCTTCTTTTTGACGATGAAACACTGAAATTGCATCGGAATTAAATTCAACAGGCACAATGCCGACTTAAGTACAAGAGGACTGACACTCTAACTTTCTATGATTTGAACCTCTCCTGTGAGTCCAGTTCTACATTCCGATGCTTCATTACAGGTTTACAGTATCCATTGGACCTTCTTATTGACGATGAACCACAGAAATTGCATCCAAAATTAATACAAATGGCACAATGCCGACTTAAGTACAAGAGGACTGACACTCTCACTTTCTATGATTTGAACCTCTCCTATGAGTTCAGTTTTAGATTCCGATGCTTCACTTCTGGTTTACTGTATCCCTTGTACCTTCTTATTGACGATGAAACACAGAAATTGCACCCGAATTTAATTAAATGGCACAATGCCGACTTTAGTACATGAGCTCTGACACTCTCACTTTCTATGATTTGAACCTCTCCAGTGAGTCCAGTTTTAGATTCCGATGCTTCACTTCAGGTTTACTGTATGCCTTGGACCTTCTTATTGACCAAGAAATACAGAAATTGCATCCGAATTTAATACAAAAGGCACAATGCCGACTGAAGTACATGAGGACTGACACTCTAACTTTCTATGATTTGAACCTCTCCAGTGAGTCCAGCTTTAGATTCCGATGCTTCACTTCAGATTTACTGTATCCCTTGGACCTTCTAATTGACGATGAAACACAGATATTGCATTCGAATTTAATACAAAATGCACAATGCCGACTTCAGTACAAGAGGACTGACACTCTCACTTTCTATGATGTATACCTCTCCTGTGAGTCCAGTTTTAGATTCCGATGCTTCACTTCAGGTTTACTCTATACCTTGCACCTTCTTACTGACGTTGAGACACAGAAATTGCATCCGAATTTAATACAAAAGGCACAATGCCGACTCAAGTACAAGAGGACTGACACTCTCACTTTCTACGATTTGAACCTCTCCAGTGAGTCCAGTTTTAGATTCCGATGCTTTACTTCAAGATTGTTGTATACCTTGCACCTTCTTATTGACGATGAAACACAGAAATTGCATCCGAATTTAATACAACAGGCTACATGCTAAATTAAGTACAAGAGGACTGACACTCTCACTTTCTACGATTTGAACCTCTCCAGTGAGTCCAGTTTTAGATTGCGATGCTTCACTTCAGATTTGCTGTATCCCTCGGACATTCTTATTGACGATGAAACATGGAAATTGCTTCCGAATTTAATACAAAAAGAACAATGGCGACTAAAGTACAAGAGGACTGACACTCTCACCTGCTATGATTGGAAACTCTCCTGGGAGTCCAGTTTTAGGTTCCGATGTTTCACTTCAGGTTTACTGTATACCTTGCACCTTCTTGTTGACGATGAATCACATACATTTCATCCGAATTGAATACAAAAGGCACAATGCCGACTTTAGTACAAGACTACTGACACTCTCACTTTCTATGATTTGAACCTCTCCAGTGAGTCCAGTTTTAGATTCCGATGCTTCACTTCAGGTTTACTGTACCCTTGGACCTTCTTATTGTCGGTGAAACACAGAGCTTGCATCCGAATTTAATACAAAAGGCACAATGCCGACTTAAGTGCAAGAGGACTGACACTCTAACATTCTATGATTTGAACCTCTCCTGTGAGTCTAGTTTTGGATTCCGTTGCTTCACTTCAGGTTCACAGTATCCCATGGACCTTCTTATTGACGATGAAACACAGAAATTGCATCCGAATTTAATATAAATGGCACAATGCCGACTTAAGTACAAGAGGATTGACACTCTCACTTTCTATGATTTGACCTTCTCCAGTGATTCCAGTTTTAGATTCCGATGCTTCACTTCAGGTTTACTGTATCGCTTGCACCTTCTTATTGACGATGAAACACAGAAATTGCATCCTAATTAAATTCAAAAGGCACAATGCCGACTTAAGTACAAGAGAACTGACACTCTCACTTTCTATGATTTGAACTTCTCCAGTGAGTCCAGTTTTAGATTCCGATGCTTCACTTCAGGTTTACTGTATCCCTTGGATCTTCGTATTGACGATGAAACACAGAAATTGCATTCGAATTTAATACAAAAGGCACAATGCCGACTTAAATACAAGCGGACTGACACTCTCACTTTCTGTTATTTGAACCTCTCCTGTGAGTCCTGTTTTTAGTTCCGATGCTTCACTTCAGGTTTACTGTATCCCTTGGACCTTCTTATTGACGATGAAACACAGAAATTGTATCCGAATTTAATACAAATGGCACAATGTCAACTTAAGTACAAGAGGACTAACACTCTCACTTTCTTTGATTAGTACCTCTCCTGTGACTCCAGTTTTAGATTTCGATGCTTCACTTCAGGTTTACTGTATACCTTGCACCTTCTTATTGACGGGAAACACAGAAGTTTGCATCCGAATTTAATACAAAAGGCACAATGCCGACTGAAGTACAAGAGGACTGACACTCTAACTTTCTATGATTTGAACCTCTCCTGTGAGACCAGTCTTAGATTCCGATGCTTCACTTCAGGTTTACTGTATACCTTGCACCTTCTTATTGACGATGCAACACAGATATTGCATCCGAATTTAATACTAAAGGCACAATGCCGAATTAAGTACAAGAGGACTGACTCTCTAACTTTCTATGATTAGAACCTCTCCTGTGAGTCCTGTTTTAGATTCCGATGCTTCACTTCAGGTTTACTGTATACCTTGCACCTTCTTATTGACGATGAAACACAGAAATTGCACCGGAATTAAATTCAAAAAGCACAATGCCGACTTAAGTACAAGAGGACTGACACTCTCACTTTCTTTGATTTGAACCTCTATTGTGAGTCCAGTTTTAGATTCTGATGCTTCACTTCGGGTTTGCTGTATCCCTTGGACCTTCTTATTGTCGATGAAACACAGAGTTTGCATCCGAATTTAATACATAAGGCGCAATGCCGACTTAAGTACAAGAGGGCTGACACTCTAACTTTCTATTATTTGAACCTCTCCTGTGAGTCTAGTTTTAGATTCCGATGCTTCACTTCAGGTTTACAGTATCCACTGGACCTTCCTATTGATGATGAAACACAAAAATTGCCTCCGAATTTAATACAAAAGACACAGTGCCGACTTAAGTACAAGAGGACAGACACTCTCACTTTCTTTGATTTGAACCTCTACTGTGAGTCCAGTTTTAGATTCCGATGCTTCACTTCGGGTTTGCTGTATCCCTTGGACCTTCTTACTGTCGATGAAACACAGAGTTTGCATCCGAATTTAATACAAAAGGCAAAATGCTGACTTATGTACAAGAGGACTGACACTCTCACTTTCTACGATTTGAACCTCTCCTGTGAGTCCAGTTTTAGATTTCGATGCTTCACGTCAGGTTTAATATATCCCTTGGACCTTCTTATTGACGATGACACACAGAAATTGCATCGGAATTAAATTCAAAAGGCACAATTCCGACTTAAGTAAAAGAGTACTGACACTCTCACTTTGTATGATTTGAACCTCTCCTGTGAGTCCAGTTTTAGATTCTGATGCTTCACTTCGGGTTTACTGTATCCCTTGGACCTTCTTATTGCCAATGAAACACAGAGTTTGCATCCGAATTTAATACAAAAGTCACAATGACGACTTAATTACAAGAGGACTGACACTCTCACTTTCTACGATTTGAACCTCTCCAGTGAGTCCAGTTTTAGATTCCGATGCTTCACTTCAAGATTATTGTATACCTTGCACCTTCTTATTGACGATGAAACACAGAAATTGCATCTCAATTTAATACAACAGGCACAATGCCGACTTAAGTACAAGAGGACTGACACTCTCACTTTCTATGATTTGAACCTCTCCTTTGAGTCCAGTCTTAGATTCCGATGCTTCACTTCCGGATTACTGTATACCTTGCTCCTTCTTGTTGACGATGAAACACTGAAACTGCATCCGAATTTAATACAAAAGCCACAATGCCGACTTAAGTACAAGAGGACTGACACTCCGACTTTCTATGATTTGAACCTCTACTGTGAGTCCAGTTTTAGATTCCGATGCTTCACTTCAGGTTCACTGTATCCCTTGGACCTTCTTATTGTCGATGAAACACGGAGCTTGCATCCGAATTTAATACAAAAGGCACAATGCCGACTTAAGTGCAAGAGGACTGACACTCTAACTTTCTATGAATTGAACCTCTCCTGTGAGGCTAGTTTTGGATTCCGTTGCTTCATTTCAGGTTCACAGTCCCCCTTGGACCTTCTTATTGACGATAAAACACAAAAATTGCCTCTGAATTTAATATAAAAGACACAATGCCGACTTAAGTACAAGAATACTGACACTCTCACTTTCTATTATTTGAACCTCTCCTATGAGTTCAGTTTTAGATTCCGATGCTTCACTTTAGGTTTACTGTATCTGTTGCACCTTCTTATTGACGAAGAAACACAGAAATTGCATCGGAATTAAATTCCAAATGCACAATGCCGACTTAAGTACAAGAGAACTGACACTCTCACTTTCTATGATTTGAACCTCTCCTGTGAGTCCTGTTTTTAATTCCGATGCTTCACTTCAGATTTACTGTATCCCTTGGACCTTCTTATTGACGATGAAACACAGAAATTGCATTAGAATTTAATACAAAAGGCACAATGTCAACTTAAGTACAAGAGGACTAACACTCTCACTTTCTATGATTTGAACCTCTACTGTGAGTCCATTTTTAGATTCCGATGCTTCACTTCAGGTTAACTGTATACCTTGCACCTTCTTATTGAGGAGGAAACACAGAAATTGCATCCGAATTTAATACAAAAGCACAATGCCGACTTAAGTACAAGAGGACTGACACTCTCACTTTCTACGATTTGACCCTCTCCTGTGAGTCCAATTTTAGATTTTGATGCTTCGCTTCAAGATTACTGTATACCTTGCACCTTCTTTTTGACGATGAAACACAGATATTGCATCCGAATTTAATACAACAGGCACAATGCCGACTTAAGTACAAGAGGACTGACACTCTCACATTCTATGATATGAACCTCTCCTGTGATTCCAGTTTTAGATTCCGATGCTTCCTTCAGGTTTACTGTATCCCTTGGACCTTCTTATTGACGATGAAACACAGAGTTTGCATCCGAATTTAATACAAAAGGCACAATGCCGACATAAGTACAAGAGGACTGACACTCTAACTTTCTACGATTTGAACCTCTCCTGTGAGTCCAGTTTTAGATTCCGATGCTTCACTTCAGGTTTACTGTATCCCTTGGACATTCGTGTTGACGATGAAACTCAGAAATTGCTTCCGAATTTAATACAAAAGGCAAAATGGCGACTTAAGTACAAGAGGACGGACACTCTCACTTTCTATGATTTGAACCTCTCCTTTGAGTCCAGTTTTAGATTCCGATGCTTCACTTCAAGTTTACTGTATACCTTGCACCTTGTTATTGACGATGAAACACAGAAATTGCATCGGAATGCGATTCAAAAAGCACAATGCCGACTTAAGTACAAGAGGACTGACACTCTCACTTTCTATGATTTGAACCTCTACTGTGAGTCCAGTTTTAGATTCCGATGCTTCACTTCAGGTTTACTGTATCCCTTGGACCTTCTTATTGACGATGAAACACAGAAATTGCATCCGAATTTAATACAAAGGGCACAATGCCGACTGAAGTACAAGAGGACTGACACTCTAACTTTCTATGATTTGAATCTCTCCTGTGAGTCCAGTTTTAGATTCCGATGCTTCACTTCAGGTTTACTGTATCCCTTGGACCTTCTTATTGTCGGTGAAACACAGAGCTTGCATCCGAATTTAATACAAAAGGCAAAATGCCGACTTAAGTGCAAGAGGACTGACACTCTAACTTTCTATGATTAGAACCTCTCCTGTGAGTCTAGTTTTGGATTCCGTTGCTTCACTTCAGGTTCACAGTATCCCATGCACCTTCTTATTGACGATGAAACACAGAAATTGCATCCGAAATTTAATATAAATGGCACAATGCCGACTTAAGTACAAGAGGACTAACACTCTCACTTTCTATGGTTTGAACCTCTCCTGTGAATCCAGTTTTAGATTCCGTTGCTTCACTTCAGGTTCACTGTTGCCCTTGGACGTTCTTATTGACGATAAAACACAGAAATTGCATCGGAATTAAATTCAAAAGGCACAGTGCCGACTTAAGTACAAGAGGACTGACACTCTAACTTTCTATGACTTGAACCTCTCCTGTGAGTCCAGTTTTATATTCCGATGCTTCACATCAGGTTTACTGTATCCCTTGGACCTTCTTATTGACGATGAAACACAGAAATTACATCCGAATTTAATACAAAAGGCACAATACCGACTTAAGTTTAAGAGGAGTGACACTCTAACTCTCTATGATTTCAACCTCTCCTGTGATTCCAGTTTTAGATTCTGATGCTTCACTTCAGGTTTACTGTATCCCTTGCACCTTCTTATTGACGATGAAACACGGAAATTGCATCGGAATTAAATTCAAAAGGCACAATGCCTACTTAAGTACAAGAGAACTGACACTCTCACTTTCTATTATTTGAACCTCTCCTGTGAGTCTTGTTTTTAGTTCCGATGCTTCACTTCAGGTTTACTGTATCCCTTGGATCGTCGTATTGACGAAGAAACACAGAAATTGCATCCGAATTTAATACAAAAGGCACAACGCCGACTTAAGTACAAGAGGACTGACACTCTCACTTTCTATTATTTGAACCTCTCCTGTGAGTCCTGTTTTTAGTTCCGATGCTTCACTTCAGGTTTACTGTATCCCTTGGACATTCGTGTTGACGATGAAACTCAGAAATTGCTTCCGAATTTAATACAAAAGGCAAAATGGCGACTTAAGTACAAGAGGACGGACACTCTCACTTTCTATGATTTGAACCTCTCCTTTGAGTCCAGTTTTAGATTCCGATGCTTCACTTCAAGTTTACTGTATACCTTGCACCTTGTTATTGACGATGAAACACAGAAATTGCATCGGAATGCGATTCAAAAAGCACAATGCCGACTTAAGTACAAGAGGGCTGACACTCTAACTTTCTATTATTTGAACCTCTCCTGTGAGTCTAGTTTTAGATTCCGATGCTTCACTTCAGGTTTACAGTATCCACTGGACCTTCCTATTGATGATGAAACACAAAAATTGCCTCCGAATTTAATACAAAAGACACAGTGCCGACTTAAGTACAAGAGGACTGACACTCTCACTTTCTTTGATTTGAACCTCTACTGTGAGTCCAGTTTTAGATTCCGATGCTTCACTTCGGGTTTGCTGTATCCCTTGGACCTTCTTACTGTCGATGAAACACAGAGTTTGCATCCGAATTTAATACAAAAGGCAAAATGCTGACTTATGTACAAGAGGACTGACACTCTCACTTTCTACGATTTGAACCTCTCCTGTGAGTCCAGTTTTAGATTTCGATGCTTCACGTCAGGTTTAATATATCCCTTGGACCTTCTTATTGACGATGACACACAGAAATTGCATCGGAATTAAATTCAAAAGGCACAATTCCGACTTAAGTAAAAGAGTACTGACACTCTCACTTTGTATGATTTGAACCTCTCCTGTGAGTCCAGTTTTAGATTCTGATGCTTCACTTCGGGTTTACTGTATCCCTTGGACCTTCTTATTGCCAATGAAACACAGAGTTTGCATCCGAATTTAATACAAAAGTCACAATGACGACTTAATTACAAGAGGACTGACACTCTCACTTTCTACGATTTGAACCTCTCCAGTGAGTCCAGTTTTAGATTCCGATGCTTCACTTCAAGATTATTGTATACCTTGCACCTTCTTATTGACGATGAAACACAGAAATTGCATCTCAATTTAATACAACAGGCACAATGCCGACTTAAGTACAAGAGGACTGACACTCTCACTTTCTATGATTTGAACCTCTCCTTTGAGTCCAGTCTTAGATTCCGATGCTTCACTTCCGGATTACTGTATACCTTGCTCCTTCTTGTTGACGATGAAACACTGAAACTGCATCCGAATTTAATACAAAAGCCACAATGCCGACTTAAGTACAAGAGAACTGACACTCTCACTTTCTATGATTTGAACCTCTCCTGTGAGTCCTGTTTTTAATTCCGATGCTTCACTTCAGATTTACTGTATCCCTTGGACCTTCTTATTGACGATGAAACACAGAAATTGCATTAGAATTTAATACAAAAGGCACAATGTCAACTTAAGTACAAGAGGACTAACACTCTCACTTTCTATGATTTGAACCTCTACTGTGAGTCCATTTTTAGATTCCGATGCTTCACTTCAGGTTAACTGTATACCTTGCACCTTCTTATTGAGGAGGAAACACAGAAATTGCATCCGAATTTAATACAAAAGCACAATGCCGACTTAAGTACAAGAGGACTGACACTCTCACTTTCTACGATTTGACCCTCTCCTGTGAGTCCAATTTTAGATTTTGATGCTTCGCTTCAAGATTACTGTATACCTTGCACCTTCTTTTTGACGATGAAACACAGATATTGCATCCGAATTTAATACAACAGGCACAATGCCGACTTAAGTACAAGAGGACTGACACTCTCACATTCTATGATATGAACCTCTCCTGTGATTCCAGTTTTAGATTCCGATGCTTCCTTCAGGTTTACTGTATCCCTTGGACCTTCTTATTGACGATGAAACACAGAGTTTGCATCCGAATTTAATACAAAAGGCACAATGCCGACATAAGTACAAGAGGACTGACACTCTAACTTTCTACGATTTGAACCTCTCCTGTGAGTCCAGTTTTAGATTCCGATGCTTCACTTCAGGTTTACTGTATCCCTTGGACATTCGTGTTGACGATGAAACTCAGAAATTGCTTCCGAATTTAATACAAAAGGCAAAATGGCGACTTAAGTACAAGAGGACGGACACTCTCACTTTCTATGATTTGAACCTCTCCTTTGAGTCCAGTTTTAGATTCCGATGCTTCACTTCAAGTTTACTGTATACCTTGCACCTTGTTATTGACGATGAAACACAGAAATTGCATCGGAATGCGATTCAAAAAGCACAATGCCGACTTAAGTACAAGAGGACTGACACTCTCACTTTCTATGATTTGAACCTCTACTGTGAGTCCAGTTTTAGATTCCGATGCTTCACTTCAGGTTTACTGTATCCCTTGGACCTTCTTATTGACGATGAAACACAGAAATTGCATCCGAATTTAATACAAAGGGCACAATGCCGACTGAAGTACAAGAGGACTGACACTCTAACTTTCTATGATTTGAATCTCTCCTGTGAGTCCAGTTTTAGATTCCGATGCTTCACTTCAGGTTTACTGTATCCCTTGGACCTTCTTATTGTCGGTGAAACACAGAGCTTGCATCCGAATTTAATACAAAAGGCAAAATGCCGACTTAAGTGCAAGAGGACTGACACTCTAACTTTCTATGATTAGAACCTCTCCTGTGAGTCTAGTTTTGGATTCCGTTGCTTCACTTCAGGTTCACAGTATCCCATGCACCTTCTTATTGACGATGAAACACAGAAATTGCATCCGAAATTTAATATAAATGGCACAATGCCGACTTAAGTACAAGAGGACTAACACTCTCACTTTCTATGGTTTGAACCTCTCCTGTGAATCCAGTTTTAGATTCCGTTGCTTCACTTCAGGTTCACTGTTGCCCTTGGACGTTCTTATTGACGATAAAACACAGAAATTGCATCGGAATTAAATTCAAAAGGCACAATGCCGACTTAAGTACAAGAGGACTGACACTCTAACTTTCTATGACTTGAACCTCTCCTGTGAGTCCAGTTTTATATTCCGATGCTTCACATCAGGTTTACTGTATCCCTTGGACCTTCTTATTGACGATGAAACACAGAAATTACATCCGAATTTAATACAAAAGGCACAATACCGACTTAAGTTTAAGAGGAGTGACACTCTAACTCTCTATGATTTCAACCTCTCCTGTGATTCCAGTTTTAGATTCTGATGCTTCACTTCAGGCTTACTGTATCCCTTGCACCTTCTTATTGACGATGAAACACGGAAATTGCATCGGAATTAAATTCAAAAGGCACAATGCCTACTTAAGTACAAGAGAACTGACACTCTCACCTTCTATTATTTGAACCTCTCCTGTGAGTCTTGTTTTTAGTTCCGATGCTTCACTTCAGGTTTACTGTATCCCTTGGATCGTCGTATTGACGAAGAAACACAGAAATTGCATCCGAATTTAATACAAAAGGCACAACGCCGACTTAAGTACAAGAGGACTGACACTCTCACTTTCTATTATTTGAACCTCTCCTGTGAGTCCTGTTTTTAGTTCCGATGCTTCACTTCAGGTTTACTGTATCCCTTGGACATTCTTATTGACGATGTTACACAGAAATTGCATCTGAATTTTTTACAAAAAGCACAATGTCAACTTAAGTACAAGAGGATTAACACTCTAACTTTCTATGATTTGTACCTCTCCTGTGACTCCAGTTTTAGATTCCGATGCTTCACTTCAGGTTTACTGTATACCTTGCACCTTCATATTGACGATGAAACACAGAAATTGCATCCGAATTTAATACAAAAGCACAATGCCGTCTTAAGTACAAGAGGACTGACACTCTCACTTTCTACGATTTGACACTCTCCTGTGAGTCCAGTTTTAGATTCCGATGCTTCACATCAAGATTACTGTATACCTTGCACCTTCTTTTTGATGATGAAAAACAGAAATTGCATCCGAATTTAATACAACAGGCACAATGTCGACTTAAGCACAAGAGGACTGACACTCTCACATTCTATGATTTGAACCTCTCCTGTGAGTCCAGTTTTAGATTCCGATGCTTCACTTCAGGTTTACCCTATCCCTTGGACCTTCTTATTGACGATGAAACATAGAGTTTGCTTCCGAATTTAATACAAAAGGCACTATGCCGACTTAAGTACATGAGGACTGACACTCTAACTTTCTATGAATTGAACCTCTCCTGTGAGTCCAGTTTTAGATTCCGATGCTTCACATCAGGTTTACAGTATGACTTGGACCTTCTTATTGACCAAGAAATACAGAAATTGCATCCGAATTTAATACAAAAGGCACAATGCCGACTGTAGTACATGAGGACTGACACTCTAACTTTCTATGATTTGAACCTCTCCAGTGAGTCCAGCTTTAGATTCCGATGCTTCACTTCAGATTTACTGTATCCCTTGGACCTTCTTATTGGCGATGAAACACAGAAATTGCATCGGAATTAAATTCAACAGACACAATGCCGACTTAAGTACAAGAGGACTGACACTCTAACTTTCTATGATTTGAACCTCTCCTGTGAGTCCAGTTTTTATTCCGATGCTTCATTTCAGGTTTACAGTATCCATTGGACCTTCTTATTGACGATGAACCACAGAAATTGCATCCAAATTTAATACAAATGGCACAATGCCGACTTAAGTACAAGAGGACTGACACTCTCACTTTCTATGATTTGAAGCGCTCCTGCGAGTCCTGTTTTAGATTCCGATGCTTCACTTCAGCTTTACTGTATATCTTGCACCTTCTTATTGACGATGGAACACAGAAATTTCATCCGAATTTAATTAAATGGCACAATGCCGACTTTAGTACATGAGCTGTGACACTCTCACTTTCTATGATGTGAACCTCTCCAGTGAGTCCAGTTTTAGATTCCGATGCTTCACTTCAGGTTTACTGTATGCCTTGGACCTTCTTATTGACCAAGAAATACAGAAATTGCATCCGAATTTAATACAAAAGGCACAATGCCGACTGAAGTACATGAGGACTGACACTCTCACTTTCAACGATTTGAACCTCTCCAGTGATTCCAGTTTTAGATTCCGATGCTTCACTTCAAGATTATTGTATACCTTGCACCTTCTTATTGACGATGAAACACAGAAATTGCATCCGAATTTAATACAACAGGCACAACGCTGACTTAAGCACAAGAGGACTGACACTCTCACTTTCTACGATTTGAACCTCTCCAGTGAGTCCAGTTTTAGATTGCGATGCTTCACTCCAGATTTGCTGTATCCCTCGGACGTTCTTATTGACGATGAAACACGGAAATTGCTTCCGAATTTAATACAAAAGAAACAATGGCGACTAAAGTACAAGAGGACTGACACTCTCACCTGCTATGATTTGAAACTCTCCTGGGAGTCCAGTTTTAGGTTCCGATGTTTCACTTCAGGTTTACTGTATACCTTGCACCTTCTTGTTGACGATGAATCACAGAAATTTCATCCGAATTGAATACAAAAGGCACAATGCCGACTTTAGTACAAGACTACTGACACTCTCACTTTCTATGATTTGAACTTCTCCAGTGAGTCCAGTTTTAGATTCCGATGCTTCACTTCAGGTTTACTGTATCCCTTGGACCTTCTTATTGTCGGTGAAACACAGAGCTTGCATCCGAATTTAATACAAAAGGCACAATGCCGACTTAAGTGCAAGAGGACTGACACTCTAACGTTCTATGATTTGAACCTCTCCTGTGAGTCTAGTTTTGGATTCCGTTGCTTCACTTCAGGTTCACAGTATCCCATGGACCTTCTTATTGACGATGAAACACAGAAATTGCATCCGAATTTAATATAAATGGCACAATGCCGACTTAAGTACAAGAGGACTGACACTCTCACTTTGTATGATTTGACCTTCTCCAGTGAGTCCAGTTTTAGATTCCGATGCTTCACTTCAGGTTTACTGTATCGCTTGCACCTTCTTATTGACGATGAAACACAGAAATTGCATCGGAATTAAATTCAAAAGGCACAATGCCGACTTAAGTACAAGAGAACTGACACTCTCACTTTCTATGATTTGAACTTCTCCAGTGAGTCCAGTTTTAGATTCCGATGCTTCACTTCAGGTTTACTGTATCCTTGGATCTTCGTATTGACGATGAAACACAGAAATTGCATCCGAATTTAATACAAAAGGCACAATGCCGACTTAAATACAAGCGGACTGACACTCTCACTTTCTATTATTTGAACCTCTCCTGTGAGTCCTGTTTTTAGTTCCGATGCTTCACTTCAGGTTTACTGTATCCCTTGGACCTTCTTATTGACGATGAAACTCAGAAATTGTATCCGAATTTAATACAAATGGCACAATGTCAACTTAAGTACAAGAGGACTAACACTCTCACTTTCTTTGATTTGTACCTCTCCTGTGACTCCAGTTTTAGATTCCGATGCTTCACTTCAGGTATACTGTATACCTTGCACCTTCTTATTGACGATGAAACACAGAAATTGCATCCGAATTTAATACAAAAGCACAATGCCGACTTAAGTACAAGAGGACTGACACTCTCACTTTCTACGATTTGACCCTCTCCTGAGAGTCCAGTTTTAGATTCCGATGCCTCACTTCAAGATTACTGTATACCTTGCACCTTCTTTTTGACGATGAAACACAGAAATTGCATCCGAATTTAATACAACAGGCACAATGCCGACTTAAGTACAAGAGGACTGGCAGTCTCACATTCTGTGATTTGAACCTCTCCTGTGAGTCCAGTTTTAGATTCCGATGCTTCACATCAGGTTTACCGTATCCCTTGGACCTTCTTATTGACGATGAAACACAGAGTTTGCATCCGAATTTAATACAAAAGGCACAATGCCGACTTAAGTACATTAGGATTGACACTCTAAGTTTCTATGAATTGAACCTCTCCTGTGAGTCCAGTCTTAGATTCCGATGCTTCACTTCAGGTTTACTGTATACCTTGCACCTTCTTATTGACGATGCAACACAGATATTGCATCCGAATTTAATACTAAAGGCACAATGCCGAATTAAGTACAAGAGGACTGACACTCTAACTTTCTATAATTTGAACCTCTCCTGTGAGTCCAGCTTTAGATTCCGATGCTTCACTTCAGATTTACTGTATCCCTTGGACCTTCTTATTGACGATGAAACACAGAATTGGCATCCGAATTTAATACAAAAGGCTCAATACCGACTTAAGTACAAGAGGACTGACACTCTCACTTTCTATAATGTTTACCTCTCCTGTGAGTCCAGTCTTAGATTCCGATGCTTCACTACAGGTTTACTGTATACCTTGCACCTTCTTATTGACGATGCAACACAGAAATTGCATCCGAATTTAATACTAAAGGCACAATGCCGAATTAAGTACAAGAGGACTGACACTCTAATTTTCTATGATTGGAACCTCTCCTGTGAGTCCTGTTTTAGATTCCGATGCTTCACTTCGGGTTTGCTGTATCACTTGGACCTTCTTATTGACGATGAAACACAGAAATTGCACCGGAATTAAATTCAAAAAGCACAATGCCGACTTAAGTACAAGAGGACTGACACTCTCACTTTCTTTGATTTGAACCTCTACTGTGAGTCCAGTTTTAGATTCCGATGCTTCACTTTGGGTTTGCTGTATCCCTTGGACCTTCTTATTGTCGATGAAACACAGAGTTTGCATCCGAATTTAATACAAAAGGCACAATGCCGACTTAAGTACAAGAGGACTTACACTCTAACTTTCTATTATTTGAATCTCTCCTGTGAGTCTAGTTTTAGATTCCGATGCTTCACTTCAGGTTTACAGTATCCATTGGACCTGCCTATTGATGATGAAACACAAAAATTGCCTCCGAATTTAATACAAAAGTCACAGTGCCGACTTAAGTACAAGAGGACTGACACTCTCACTTTCTATGATTTGTACCTCTCCAGTGAGTCCAGTTTTAGATTCCGATGCTTCACCTCAGGTTTACTGTAATCCTTGCTCCTTCTTATTGACGATGAAACACAGAAATTGCATCCGAATTTAATACAAAAGGCAAAATGCTGACTTATGTACAAGAGGACTGACACTCACACTTTCTACGATTTGAACCTCTCCAGTGAGTCCAGTTTTAGATTCCGATGCTTCACTTCAAGATTATTGTATACCTTGCACCTTCTTATTGACGATGAAACACAGAAATTGCATCTCAATTTAATACAACAGGCACAATGCCGACTTAAATACAAGAGGACTGACACTCTCACTTTCTATGATTTGAACCTCTCCTTTGAGTCCAGTCTTAGATTCCGATGCTTCACTTCCGGTTTACTGTATACCTTGTTCCTTCTTGTTGACGATGAAACACTGAAACTGCATCCGAATTTAATACAAAAGCCACAATGCCGACTTAAGTACAAGAGGACTGACACTCCGACTTTCTATGATTTGAACCTCTACTGTGAGTCCAGTTTTAGATTCCGATGCTTCACTTCAGGTTCACTGTATCCCTTGGACCTTCTTATTGTCGATGAAACACAGAGCTTGCAACCGAATTTAATACAAAAGGCACAATGCCGACTCAAGTGCAAGAGGACTGACACTCTAACTTTCTATGATTTGAACCTCTCCTGTGAGTCTAGTTTTGGATTCCGTTGCTTCACTTCAGGTTCACAGTCCCACTTGGACCTTCTTATTGACGATGAAACACAGAAATTGCATATGAATTTAATATAAATGACACAATGCCGACTTAAGTACAAGAATACTGACACTCTTACTTTCTATTATTTGAACCTCTCCTATGAGTTCAGTTTTAGATTCCGATGCTTCACTTCAGGTTTACTGTATCCCTTGCACCTTCTTATTGACGATGAAACACAGAAATTGCATCCGAATTTAATACAAAAGCACAATGCCGTCTTAAGTACAAGAGGACTGACACTCTCACTTTCTACGATTTGACACTCTCCTGTGATTCCAGTTTTAGATTCCGATGCTTCACATCTAGATTACTGTATACCTTGCACCTTCTTTTTGCGATGAAAAACAGAAATTGCATCCGAATTTAATACAACAGGCACAATGTCGACTTTCCTACAAGACTACTGACACTCTCACTTTCTATGATTTGAACCTCTCCAGTGAGTCCAGTTTTAGATTCCGATACTTCACTTCAGGTTTACTGTATCCCTTGGACATTCGTGTTGACGATGAAACTCAGAAATTGACTCCGAATTTAATACAAAAGGCAAAATGGCGACTTAAGTGCAAGAGGACTGACACTCTAACTTTCTATGATTAGAACCTCTCCTTTGAGTCCAGTTTTAGATTCCGATGCTTCACTTCAAGTTTACTGTATACCTTGCACCTTGTTATTGACGATGAAACACAGAAATTGCATCGGAATGCGATTCAAAAAGCACAATGCCGACTTAAGTACAAGAGGACTGACACTCTCACTTTCTATGATTTGAACCTCTACTGTGAGTCCAGTTTTAGATTCCGATGCTTCACTTCAGGTTTACTGTATCCCTTGGACCTTCTTATTGACGATGAAACACAGAAATTGCATCCGAATTTAATACAAAGGGCACAATGCCGACTGAAGTACAAGAGGACTGACACTCTAACTTTCTATGATTTGAATCTCTCCTGTGAGTCCAGTTTTAGATTCCGATGCTACACTTCAGGTTTACTGTATCCCTTGGACCTTCTTATTGTCGGTGAAACACAGAGCTTGCATCCGAATTTAATACAAAAGGCAAAATGCCGACTTAAGTGCAAGAGGACTGACACTCTAACTTTCTATGATTAGAACCTCTCCTGTGAGTCTAGTTTTGGATTCCGTTGCTTCACTTCAGGTTCACAGTATCCCATGCACCTTCTTATTGACGATGAAACACAGAAATTGCATCCGAAATTTAATATAAATGGCACAATGCCGACTTAAGTACAAGAGGACTGACACTCTCACTTTCTATGGTTTGAACCTCTCCTGTGAATCCAGTTTTAGATTCCGTTGCTTCACTTCAGGTTCACTGTTGCCCTTGGACGTTCTTATTGACGATAAAACACAGAAATTGCATCGGAATTAAATTCAAAAGGCACAATGCCGACTTAAGTACAAGAGGACTGACACTCTAACTTTCTATGACTTGAACCTCTCCTCTGAGTCCAGTTTTATATTCCGATGCTTCACTTCAGGTTTACTGTATCCCTTGGACCTTCTTATTGACGATGAAACACAGAAATTACATCCGAATTTAATACAAAAGGCACAATACCGACTTAAGTTTAAGAGGAGTGACACTCTAACTCTCTATGATTTCAACCTCTCCTGTGATTCCAGTTTTAGATTCTGATGCTTCACTTCAGGTTTACTGTATCCCTTGCACCTTCTTATTGACGATGAAACACGGAAATTGCATCGGAATTAAATTCAAAAGGCACAATGCCTACTTAAGTACAAGAGAACTGACACTCTCACTTTCTATTATTTGAACCTCTCCTGTGAGTCTTGTTTTTAGTTCCGATGCTTCACTTCAGGTTTACTATATCCCTTGGATCGTCGTATTGACGAAGAAACACAGAAATTGCATCCGAATTTAATACAAAAGGCACAACGCCGACTTAAGTACAAGAGGACTGACACTCTCACTTTCTATTATTTGAACCTCTCCTGTGAGTCCTGTTTTTAGTTCCGATGCTTCACTTCAGGTTTACTGTATCCCTTGGACATTCTTATTGACGATGTTACACAGAAATTGCATCTGAATTTAATACAAAAAGCACAATGTCAACTTAAGTACAAGAGGATTAACACTCTAACTTTCTATGATTTGTACCTCTCCTGTGACTCCAGTTTTAGATTCCGATGCTTCACTTCAGGTTTACTGTATACCTTGCACCTTCATATTGACGATGAAACACAGAAATTGCATCCGAATTTAATACAAAAGCACAATGCCGTCTTAAGTACAAGAGGACTGACACTCTCACTTTCTACGATTTGACACTCTCCTGTGAGTCCAGTTTTAGATTCCGATGCTTCACATCAAGATTACTGTATACCTTGCACCTTCTTTTTGATGATGAAAAACAGAAATTGCATCCGAATTTAATACAACAGGCACAATGTCGACTTAAGCACAAGAGGACTGACACTCTCACATTCTATGATTTGAACCTCTCCTGTGAGTCCAGTTTTAGATTCCGATGCTTCACTTCAGGTTTACCCTATCCCTTGGACCTTCTTATTGACGATGAAACATAGAGTTTGCTTCCGAATTTAATACAAAAGGCACAATGCCGACTTAAGTACATGAGGACTGACACTCTAACTTTCTATGAATTGAACCTCTCCTGTGAGTCCAGTTTTAGATTCCGATGCTTCACTTCAGATTTACTGTATCCCTTGGACCTTCTTATTGGCGATGAAACACAGAAATTGCATCGGAATTAAATTCAACAGGCACAATGCCGACTTAAGTACAAGAGGACTGACACTCTAACTTTCTATGATTTGAACCTCTCCTGTGAGTCCAGTTTTTATTCCGATGCTTCATTTCAGGTTTACAGTATCCATTGGACCTTCTTATTGGCGATGAACCACAGAAATTGCATCCAAATTTAATACAAATGGCACAATGCCGACTTAAGTACAAGAGGACTGACACTCTCACTTTCTATGATTTGAAGCGCTCCTGCGAGTCCTGTTTTAGATTCCGATGCTTCACTTCAGCTTTACTGTATATCTTGCACCTTCTTATTGACGATGGAACACAGAAATTTCATCCGAATTTAATTAAATGGCACAATGCCGACTTTAGTACATGAGCTGTGACACTCTCACTTTCTATGATGTGAACCTCTCCAGTGAGTCCAGTTTTAGATTCCGATGCTTCACTTCAGGTTTACTGTATGCCTTGGACCTTCTTATTGACCAAGAAATACAGAAATTGCATCCGAATTTAATACAAAAGGCACAATGCCGACTGAAGTACATGAGGACTGACACTCTCACTTTCAACGATTTGAACCTCTCCAGTGAGTCCAGTTTTAGATTCCGATGCTTCACTTCAAGATTATTGTATACCTTGCACCTTCTTATTGACGATGAAACACAGAAATTGCATCCGAATTTAATACAACAGGCACAACGCTGACTTAAGCACAAGAGGACTGACACTCTCACTTTCTACGATTTGAACCTCTCCAGTGAGTCCAGTTTTAGATTGCGATGCTTCACTCCAGATTTGCTGTATCCCTCGGACGTTCTTATTGACGATGAAACACGGAAATTGCTTCCGAATTTAATACAAAAGAAACAATGGCGACTAAAGTACAAGAGGACTGACACTCTCGCCTGCTATGATTTGAAACTCTCCTGGGAGTCCAGTTTTAGGTTCCGATGTTTCACTTCAGGTTTACTGTATACCTTGCACCTTCTTGTTGACGATGAATCACAGAAATTTCATCCGAATTGAATACAAAAGGCACAATGCCGACTTTAGTACAAGACTACTGACACTCTCACTTTCTATGATTTGAACCTCTCCAGTGAGTCCAGTTTTAGATTCCGATGCTTCACTTCAGGTTTACTGTATCCCTTGGACCTTCTTATTGTCGGTGAAACACAGAGCTTGCATCCGAATTTAATACAAAAGGCACAATGCCGACTTAAGTGCAAGAGGACTGACACTCTAACGTTCTATGATTTGAACCTCTCCTGTGAGTCTAGTTTTGGATTCCGTTGCTTCACTTCTGGTTCACAGTATCCCATGGACCTTCTTATTGACGATGAAACACAGAAATTGCATCCGAATTTAATATAAATGGCACAATGCCGACTTAAGTACAAGAGGACTGACACTCTCACTTTGTATGATTTGACCTTCTCCAGTGAGTCCAGTTTTAGATTCCGATGCTTCACTTCAGGTTTACTGTATCGCTTGCACCTTCTTATTGACGATGAAACACAGAAATTGCATCGGAATTAAATTCAAAAGGCACAATGCCGACTTAAGTACAAGAGAACTGACACTCTCACTTTCTATGATTTGAACTTCTCCAGTGAGTCCAGTTTTAGATTCCGATGCTTCACTTCAGGTTTACTGTATCCTTGGATCTTCGTATTGACGATGAAACACAGAAATTGCATCCGAATTTAATACAAAAGGCACAATGCCGACTTAAATACAAGCGGACTGACACTCTCACTTTCTATTATTTGAACCTCTCCTGTGAGTCCTGTTTTTAGTTCCGATGCTTCACTTCAGGTTTACTGTATCCCTTGGACCTTCTTATTGACGATGAAACACAGAAATTGTTTCCGAATTTAATACAAATGGCACAATGTCAACTTAAGTACAAGAGGACTAACACTCTCACTTTCTTTGATTTGTACCTCTCCTGTGACTCCAGTTTTAGATTCCGATGCTTCACTTCAGGTATACTGTATACCTTGCACCTTCTTATTGACGATGAAACACAGAAATTGCATCCGAATTTAATACAAAAGCACAATGCCGACTTAAGTACAAGAGGTCTGACACTCTCACTTTCTACGATTTGACCCTCTCCTGAGAGTCCAGTTTTAGATTCCGATGCCTCACTTCAAGATTACTGTATACCTTGCACCTTCTTTTTGACGATGAAACACAGAAATTGCATCCGAATTTAATACAACAGGCACAATGCCGACTTAAGTACAAGAGGACTGGCAGTCTCACATTCTGTGATTTGAACCTCTCCTGTGAGTCCAGTTTTAGATTCCGATGCTTCACATCAGGTTTACCGTATCCCTTGGACCTTCTTATTGACGATGAAACACAGAGTTTGCATCCGAATTTAATACAAAAGGCACAATGCCGACTTAAGTACATTAGGATTGACACTCTAAGTTTCTATGAATTGAACCTCTCCTGTGAGTCCAGTTTTAGATTCCGATGCTTCACTTCAGGTTTACTGTATCCCTTGGACCTTCTTATTGACGTAGAAATACAGAAATTGCATCCGAATTTAATACAAAAGGCACAATGCCGACTGAAGTACAAGAGGACTGACACTCCACCTTTCTATAATGTGAACCTCTCCTGTGAGTCCAGTCTTAGATTCCGATGCTTCACTTCAGGTTTACTGTATACCTTGCACCTTCTTATTGACGATGCAACACAGATATTGCATCCGAATTTAATACTAAAGGCACAATGCCGAATTAAGTACAAGAGGACTGACACTCTAACTTTCTATAATTTGAACCTCTCCTGTGAGTCCAGCTTTAGATTCCGATGCTTCACTTCAGATTTACTGTATCCCTTGGACCTTCTTATTGACGATGAAACACAGAATTGGCATCCGAATTTAATACAAAAGGCTCAATACCGACTTAAGTACAAGAGGACTGACACTCTCATTTTCTATAATGTTTACCTCTCCTGTGAGTCCAGTCTTAGATTCCGATGCTTCACTACAGGTTTACTGTATACCTTGCACCTTCTTATTGACGATGCAACACAGAAATTGCATCCGAATTTAATACTAAAGGCACAATGCCGAATTAAGTACAAGAGGACTGACACTCTAACTTTCTATGATTGGAACCTCTCCTGTGAGTCCTGTTTTAGATTCCGATGCTTCGCTTCGGGTTTGCTGTATCACTTGGACCTTCTTATTGACGATGAAACACAGAAATTGCACCGGAATTAAATTCAAAAAGCACAATGCCGACTTAAGTACAAGAGGACTGACACTCTCACTTTCTTTGATTTGAACCTCTACTGTGAGTCCAGTTTTAGATTCCGATGCTTCACTTTGGGTTTGCTGTATCCCTTGGACCTTCTTATTGTCGATGAAACACAGAGTTTGCATCCGAATTTAATACAAAAGGCACAATGCCGACTTAAGTACAAGAGGACTTACACTCTAACTTTCTATTATTTGAATCTCTCCTGTGAGTCTAGTTTTAGATTCCGATGCTTCACTTCAGGTTTACAGTATCCATTGGACCTGCCTATTGATGATGAAACACAAAAATTGCCTCCGAATTTAATACAAAAGTCACAGTGCCGACTTAAGTACAAGAGGACTGACACTCTCACTTTCTATGATTTGTACCTCTCCTGTGAGTCCAGTTTTAGATTCCGATGCTTCTCCTCAGGTTTACTGTAATCCTTGCACCTTCTTATTGACGATGAAACACAGAAATTGCATCCGAATTTAATACAAAAGGCAAAATGCTGACTTATGTACAAGAGGACTGACACTCACACTTTCTACGATTTGAACCTCTCCAGTGAGTCCAGTTTTAGATTCCGATGCTTCACTTCAAGATTATTGTATACCTTGCACCTTCTTATTGACGATGAAACACAGAAATTGCATCTCAATTTAATACAACAGGCACAATGCCGACTTAAATACAAGAGGACTGACACTCTCACTTTCTATGATTTGAACCTCTCCTTTGAGTCCAGTCTTAGATTCCGATGCTTCACTTCCGGTTTACTGTATACCTTGTTCCTTCTTGTTGACGATGAAACACTGAAACTCCATCCGAATTTAATACAAAAGCCACAATGCCGACTTAAGTACAAGAGGACTGACACTCCGACTTTCTATGATTTGAACCTCTACTGTGAGTCCAGTTTTAGATTCCGATGCTTCACTTCAGGTTCACTGAATCCCTTGGACCTTCTTATTGTCGATGAAACACAGAGCTTGCAACCGAATTTAATACAAAAGGCACAATGCCGACTCAAGTGCAAGAGGACTGACACTCTAACTTTCTATGATTTGAACCTCTCCTGTGAGTCTAGTTTTGGATTCTGTTGCTTCACTTCAGGTTCACAGTCCCACTTGGACCTTCTTATTGACGATGAAACACAGAAATTGCATCTGAATTTAATATAAATGACACAATGCCGACTTAAGTACAAGAATACTGACACTCTTACTTTCTATTATTTGAACCTCTCCTATGAGTTCAGTTTTAGATTCCGATGCTTCACTTCAGGTTTACTGTATCCCTTGCACCTTCTTATTGACGATGAAACACAGAAATTGCATCCGAATTTAATACAAAAGCACAATGCCGTCTTAAGTACAAGAGGACTGACACTCTCACTTTCTACGATTTGACACTCTCCTGTGATTCCAGTTTTAGATTCCGATGCTTCACTTCAGGTTTACTGTATCCTTGGATCTTCGTATTGACGATGAAACACAGAAATTGCATCCGAATTTAATACAAAAGGCACAATGCCGACTTAAATACAAGCGGACTGACACTCTCACTTTCTATTATTTGAACCTCTCCTGTGAGTCCTGTTTTTAGTTCCGATGCTTCACTTCAGGTTTACTGTATCCCTTGGACCTTCTTATTGACGATGAAACACAGAAATTGTATCCGAATTTAATACAAATGGCACAATGTCAACTTAAGTACAAGAGGACTAACACTCTCACTTTCTTTGATTTGTACCTCTCCTGTGACTCCAGTTTTAGATTCCGATGCTTCACTTCAGGTATACTGTATACCTTGCACCTTCTTATTGACGATGAAACACAGAAATTGCATCCGAATTTAATACAAAAGCACAATGCCGACTTAAGTACAAGAGGACTGACACTCTCACTTTCTACGATTTGACCCTCTCCTGAGAGTCCAGTTTTAGATTCCGATGCCTCACTTCAAGATTACTGTATACCTTGCACCTTCTTTTTGACGATGAAACACAGAAATTGCATCCGAATTTAATACAACAGGCACAATGCCGACTTAAGTACAAGAGGACTGGCAGTCTCACATTCTGTGATTTGAACCTCTCCTGTGAGTCCAGTTTTAGATTCCGATGCTTCACATCAGGTTTACCGTATCCCTTGGACCTTCTTATTGACGATGAAACACAGAGTTTGCATCCGAATTTAATACAAAAGGCACAATGCCGACTTAAGTACATTAGGATTGACACTCTAAGTTTCTATGAATTGAACCTCTCCTGTGAGTCCAGTTTTAGATTCCGATGCTTCACTTCAGGTTTACTGTATCCCTTGGACCTTCTTATTGACGTAGAAATACAGAAATTGCATCCGAATTTAATACAAAAGGCACAATGCCGACTGAAGTACAAGAGGACTGACACTCCACCTTTCTATAATGTGAACCTCTCCTGTGAGTCCAGTCTTAGATTCCGATGCTTCACTTCAGGTTTACTGTATACCTTGCACCTTCTTATTGACGATGCAACACAGATATTGCATCCGAATTTAATACTAAAGGCACAATGCCGAATTAAGTACAAGAGGACTGACACTCAAACTTTCTATAATTTGAACCTCTCCTGTGAGTCCAGCTTTAGATTCCGATGCTTCACTTCAGATTTACTGTATCCCTTGGACCTTCTTATTGACGATGAAACACAGAATTGGCATCCGAATTTAATACAAAAGGCTCAATACCGACTTAAGTACAAGAGGACTGACACTCTCACTTTCTATAATGTTTACCTCTCCTGTGAGTCCAGTCTTAGATTCCGATGCTTCACTACAGGTTTACTGTATACCTTGCACCTTCTTATTGACGATGCAACACAGAAATTGCATCCGAATTTAATACTAAAGGCACAATGCCGAATTAAGTACAAGAGGACTGACACTCTAACTTTCTATGATTGGAACCTCTCCTGTGAGTCCTGTTTTAGATTCCGATGCTTCACTTCGGGTTTGCTGTATCACTTGGACCTTCTTATTGACGATGAAACACAGAAATTGCACCGGAATTAAATTCAAAAAGCACAATGCCGACTTAAGTACAAGAGGACTGACACTCTCACTTTCTTTGATTTGAACCTCTACTGTGAGTCCAGTTTTAGATTCCGATGCTTCACTTTGGGTTTGCTGTATCCCTTGGACCTTCTTATTGTCGATGAAACACAGAGTTTGCATCCGAATTTAATACAAAAGGCACAATGCCGACTTAAGAACAAGAGGACTTACACTCTAACTTTCTATTATTTGAATCTCTCCTGTGAGTCTAGTTTTAGATTCCGATGCTTCACTTCAGGTTTACAGTATCCATTGGACCTGCCTATTGATGATGAAACACAAAAATTGCCTCCGAATTTAATACAAAAGTCACAGTGCCGACTTAAGTACAAGAGGACTGACACTCTCACTTTCTATGATTTGTACCTCTCCTGTGAGTCCAGTTTTAGATTCCGATGCTTCACCTCAGGTTTACTGTAATCCTTGCACCTTCTTATTGACGATGAAACACAGAAATTGCATCCGAATTTAATACAAAAGGCAAAATGCTGACTTATGTACAAGAGGACTGACACTCACACTTTCTACGATTTGAACCTCTCCAGTGAGTCCAATTTTAGATTCCGATGCTTCACTTCAAGATTATTGTATACCTTGCACCTTCTTATTGACGATGAAACACAGAAATTGCATCTCAATTTAATACAACAGGCACAATGCCGACTTAAATACAAGAGGACTGACACTCTCACTTTCTATGATTTGAACCTCTCCTTTGAGTCCAGTCTTAGATTCCGATGCTTCACTTCCGGTTTACTGTATACCTTGTTCCTTCTTGTTGACGATGAAACACTGAAACTGCATCCGAATTTAATACAAAAGCCACAATGCCGACTTAAGTACAAGAGGACTGACACTCCGACTTTCTATGATTTGAACCTCTACTGTGAGTCCAGTTTTAGATTCCGATGCTTCACTTCAGGTTCACTGTATCCCTTGGACCTTCTTATTGTCGATGAAACACAGAGCTTGCAACCGAATTTAATACAAAAGGCACAATGCCGACTCAAGTGCAAGAGGACTGACACTCTAACTTTCTATGATTTGAACCTCTCCTGTGAGTCTAGTTTTGGATTCCGTTGCTTCACTTCAGGTTCACAGTCCCACTTGGACCTTCTTATTGACGATGAAACACAGAAATTGCATCTGAATTTAATATAAATGACACAATGCCGACTTAAGTACAAGATTACTGACACTCTTACTTTCTATTATTTGAACCTCTCCTATGAGTTCAGTTTTAGATTCCGATGCTTCACTTCAGGTTTACTGTATCCCTTGCACCTTCTTATTGACGATGAAACACAGAAATTGCATCCGAATTTAATACAAAAGCACAATGCCGTCTTAAGTACAAGAGGACTGACACTCTCACTTTCTACGATTTGACACTCTCCTGTGATTCCAGTTTTAGATTCCGATGCTTCACATCTAGATTACTGTATACCTTGCACCTTCTTTTTGCGATGAAAAACAGAAATTGCATCCGAATTTAATACAACAGGCACAATGTCGACTTTCCTACAAGACTACTGACACTCTCACTTTCTATGATTTGAACCTCTCCAGTGAGTCCAGTTTTAGATTCCGATACTTCACTTCAGGTTTACTGTATCCCTTGGACATTCGTGTTGACGATGAAACTCAGAAATTGCTTCCGAATTTAATACAAAAGGCAAAATGGCGACTTAAGTGCAAGAGGACTGACACTCTAACTTTCTATGATTAGAACCTCTCCTGTGAGTCTAGTTTTGGATTCCGTTGCTTCACTTCAGGTTCACAGTATCCCATGCACCTTCTTATTGACGATGAAACACAGAAATTGCATCCGAAATTTAATATAAATGGCACAATGCCGACTTAAGTACAAGAGGACTGACACTCTCACTTTCTATGGTTTGAACCTCTCCTGTGAATCCAGTTTTAGATTCCGTTGCTTCACTTCAGGTTCACTGTTGCCCTTGGACGTTCTTACTGACGATAAAACACAGAAATTGCATCGGAATTAAATTCAAAAGGCACAATGCCGACTTAAGTACAAGAGGACTGACACTCTAACTTTCTATGACTTGAACCTCTCCTGTGAGTCCAGTTTTATATTCCGATGCTTCACTTCAGGTTTACTGTATCCCTTGGACCTTCTTATTGACGATGAAACACAGAAATTACATCCGAATTTAATACAAAAGGCACAATACCGACTTAAGTACAAGAGGACTGACACTCTCACTTTCTATTATTTGAACCTCTCCTGTGAGTCCTGTTTTTAGTTCCGATACTTCACTTCAGGTTTACTGTATCCCTTGGACATTCTTATTGACGATGTTACACAGAAATTGCATCCGAATTTAATACAAAAAGCACAATGTCAACTTAAGTACAAGAGGATTAACACTCTAACTTTCTATGATTTGTACCTCTCCTGTGACTCCAGTTTTAGATTCCGATGCTTCACTTCAGGTTTACTGTATACCTTGCACCTTCATATTGACGATGAAACACAGAAATTGCATCCGAATTTAATACAAAAGCACAATGCCGTCTTAAGTACAAGAGGACTGACACTCTCACTTTCTACGATTTGACACTCTCCTGTGAGTCCAGTTTTAGATTCCGATGCTTCACATCAAGATTACTGTATACCTTGCACCTTCTTTTTGATGATGAAAAACAGAAATTGCATCCGAATTTAATACAACAGGCACAATGTCGACTTAAGCACAAGAGGACTGACACTCTCACATTCTATGATTTGAACCTCTCCTGTGAGTCCAGTTTTAGATTCCGATGCTTCACTTCAGGTTTACCCTATCCCTTGGACCTTCTTATTGACGATGAAACATAGGGTTTGCATCCGAATTTAATACAAAAGGCACAATGCCGACTTAAGTACATGAGGACTGACACTCTAACTTTCTATGAATTGAACCTCTCCTGTGAGTCCAGTTTTAGATTCCGATGCTTCACTTCAGGTTTACTGTATGACTTGGACCTTCTTATTGACCAAGAAATACAGAAATTGCATCCGAATTTAATACAAAAGGCACAATGCCGACTGAAGTACATGAGGACTGACACTCTAACTTTCTATGATTTGAACCTCTCCAGTGAGTCCAGCTTTAGATTCCGATGCTTCACTTCAGATTTACTGTATCCCTTGGACCTTCTTATTGGCGATGAAACACAGAAATTGTATCGGAATTAAATTCAACAGGCACAATGCCGACTTAAGTACAAGAGGACTGACACTCTAACTTTCTATGATTTGAACCTCTCCTGTGAGTCCAGTTTTTATTCCGATGCTTCATTTCAGGTTTACAGTATCCATTGGACCTTCTTATTGACGATGAACCACAGAAATTGCATCCAAATTTAATACAAATGGCACAATGCCGACTTAAGTACAAGAGGACTGACACTCTCACTTTCTATGATTTGAACCGCTCCTGCGAGTCCAGTTTTAGATTCCGATGCTTCACTTCAGCTTTACTGTATATCTTGCACCTTCTTATTGACGATGGAACACAGAAATTTCATCCGAATTTAATTAAATGGCACAATGCCGACTTTAGTACATGAGCTGTGACACTCTCACTTTCTATGATGTGAACATCTCCAGTGAGTCCAGTTTTAGATTCCGATGCTTCACTTCAGGTTTACTGTATGCCTTGGACCTTCTTATTGACCAAGAAATACAGAAATTGCATCCGAATTTAATACAAAAGGCACAATGCCGACTGAAGTACATGAGGACTGACACTCTCACTTTCAACGATTTGAACCTCTCCAGTGAGTCCAGTTTTAGATTCCGATGCTTCACTTCAAGATTATTGTATACCTTGCACCTTCTTATTGACGATGAAACACAGAAATTGCATCCGAATTTAATACAACAGGCACAATGCTGACTTAAGTACAAGATTACTGACACTCTCACTTTCTACGATTTGAACCTCTCCAGTGAGTCCAGTTTTAGATTGCGATGCTTCACTTCAGATTTGCTGTATCCCTCGGACATTCTTATTGACGATGAAACACGGAAATTGCTTCCGAATTTAATACAAAAGAAACAATGGCGACTAAAGTACAAGAGGACTGACACTCTCACCTACTATGATTTGAAACTCTCCTGGGAGTCCAGTTTTGGGTTCCGATGTTTCACTTCAGGTTTACTGTATACCTTGCACCTTCTTGTTGACGATGAATCACAGAAATTTCATCCGAATTGAATACAAAAGGCACAATGCCGACTTTAGTACAAGACTACTGACACTCTCACTTTCTATGATTTGAACCTCTCCAGTGAGTCCAGTTTTAGATTCCGATGCTTCACTTCAGGTTTACTGTATCCCTTGGACCTTCTTATTGTCGGTGAAACACAGAGCTTGCATCCGAATTTAATACAAAAGGCACAATGCCGACTTAAGTGCAAGAGGACTGACACTCTAACATTCTATGATTTGAACCTCTCCTTTGAGTCTAGTTTTGGATTCCGTTGCTTCACTTCAGGTTCACAGTATCCCATGGACCTTCTTATTGACGATGAAACACAGAAATTGCATCCGAATTTAATATAAATGGCACAATGCCGACTTAAGTACAAGAGGACTGACACTCTCACTTTGTATGATTTGACCTTCTCCAGTGAGTCCAGTTTTAGATTCCGATGCTTCACTTCAGGTTTACTGTATCGCTTGCACCTTCTTATTGACGATGAAACACAGAAATTGCATCGGAATTAAATTCAAAAGGCACAATGCCGACTTAAGTACAAGAGAACTGACACTCTCACTTTCTATGATTTGAACTTCTCCAGTGAGTCCAGTTTTAGATTCCGATGCTTCACTTCAGGTTTACTGTATCCTTGGATCATCGTGTTGACGATGAAACACAGAAATTGCATCCGAATTTAATACAAAAGGCACAATGCCGACTTAAATACAAGCGGACTGACACTCTCACTTTCTATTATTTGAACCTCTCCTGTGAGTCCTGTTTTTAGTTCCGATGCTTCACTTCAGGTTTACTGTATCCCTTGGACCTTCTTATTGACGATGAAACACAGAAATTGTATCCGAAATTAATACAAATGGCACAATGTCAACTTAAGTACAAGAGGACTAACACTCTCACTTTCTTTGATTTGTACCTCTCCTGTGACTCCAGTTTTAGATTCCGATGCTTCACTTCAGGTATACTGTATACCTTGCACCTTCTTATTGACGATGAAACACAGAAATTGCATCCGAATTTAATACAAAAGCACAATGCCGACTTAAGTACAAGAGGACTGACACTCTCACTTTCTACGATTTGACCCTCTCCTGAGAGTCCAGTTTTAGATTCTGATGCCTCACTTCAAGATTACTGTATACCTTGCACCTTCTTTTTGACGATGAAACACAGAAATTGCATCCGAATTTAATACAAAAGGCACAATGCCGACTTAAGTACATTAGGATTGACACTCTAAGTTTCTATGAATTGAACCTCTCCTGTGAGTCCAGTTTTAGATTCCGATACTTCACTTCAGGTTTACTGTATCCCTTGGACCTTCTTATTGACGTAGAAATACAGAAATTGCATCCGAATTTAATACAAAAGGCACAATGCCGACTGAAGTACAAGAGGACTGACACTCTACCTTTCTATAATGTGAACCTCTCCTGTGAGACCAGTCTTAGATTCCGAAGCTTCACTTCAGGTTTACTGTATACCTTGCACCTTCTTATTGACGATGCAACACAGATATTGCATCCGAATTTAATACTAAATGCACAATGCCGAATTAAGTACAAGAGGACTGACACACTAACTTTCTATGATTTGAACCTCTCCTGTGAGTCCAGCTTTAGATTCCGATGCTTCACTTCAGATTTACTGTATCCCTTGGACCTTCTTATTGACGATGAAACACAGAATTGGCATCCGAATTTAATACAAAAGGCTCAATACCGACTTAAGTACAAGAGGACTGACACTCTCACTTTCTATAATGTTTACCTCTCCTGTGAGTCCAGTCTTAGATTCCGATGCTTCACTACAGGTTTACTGTATACCTTGCACCTTCTTATTGACGATGCAACACAGAAATTGCATCCGAATTTAATACTAAAGGCACAATGCCGAATTAAGTACAAGAGGACTGACACTCTAACTTTCTATGATTGGAACCTCTCCTGTGAGTCCTGTTTTAGATTCCGATGCTTCACTTTGGGTTTGCTGTATCACTTGGACCTTCTTATTGACGATGAAACACAGAAATTGCACCGGAATTAAATTCAAAAAGCACAATGCCGACTTAAGTACAAGAGGACTGACACTCTCACTTTCTTTGATTTGAACCTCTACTGTGAGTCCAGTTTTAGATTCCGATGCTTCACTTTGGGTTTGCTGTATCCCTTGGACCTTCTTATTGTCGATGAAACACAGAGTTTGCATCCGAATTTAATACAAAAGGCACAATGCCGACTTAAGTACAAGAGGACTGACACTCTAACTTTCTATTATTTGAACCTCTCCTGTGAGTCTAGTTTTAGATTCCGATGTTTCACTTCAGGTTTACAGTATCCATTGGACCTGCCTATTGATGATGAAACACAAAAATTGCCTCCGAATTTAATACAAAAGTCACAGAGCCGACTTAAGTACAAGAGGACTGACACTCTCACTTTCTAGGATTTGTACCTCTCCTGTGAGTCCAGTTTTAGATTCCGATGCTTCACCTCAGGTTTACTGTAATCCTTGCACCTTCTTATTGACGATGAAACACAGAAATTGCATCCGAATTTAATACAAAAGGCAAAATGCTGACTTATGTACAAGAGGACTGACACTCACACTTTCTACGATTTGAACCTCTCCAGTGAGTCCAGTTTTAGATTCCGATGCTTCACTTCAAGATTATTGTATACCTTGCACCTTCTTATTGACGATGAAACACAGAAATTGCATCTCAATTTAATACAACAGGCACAATGCCGACTTAAATACAAGAGGACTGACACTCTCACTTTCTATGATTTGAACCTCTCCTTTGAGTCCAGTCTTAGATTCCGATGCTCACTTCCCGTTTACTGTATACCTTGTTCCTTCTTGTTGACGATGAAACACTGAAACTGCATCCGAATTTAATACAAAAGCCACAATGCCGACTTAAGTACAAGAGGACTGACACTCCGACTTTCTATGATTTGAACCTCTACTGTGAGTCCAGTTTTAGATTCCGATGCTTCACTTCAGGTTCACTGTATCCCTTGGACCTTCTTATTGTCGATGAAACACAGAGCTTGCAACCGAATTTAATACAAAAGGCACAATGCCGACTCAAGTGCAAGAGGACTGACACTCTAATTTTCTATAATTTGAACCTCTCCTGTGAGTCTAGTTTTGGATTCCGTTGCTTCACTTCAGGTTCACAGTCCCCCTTGGACCTTCTTATTGACGATGAAACACAGAAATTGCATCTGATTTTAATATAAATGACACAATGCCGACTTAAGTACAAGAATACTGACACTCTTACTTTCTATTATTTGAACCTCTCCTATGAGTTCAGTTTTAGATTCCGATGCTTCACTTCAGGTTTACTGTATCCCTTGCACCTTCTTATTGACGATGAAACACAGAAATTGCATCCGAATTTAATACAAAAGCACAATGCCGTCTTAAGTACAAGAGGACTGACACTCTCACTTTCTACGATTTGACACTCTCCTGTGATTCCAGTTTTAGATTCCGATGCTTCACATCTAGATTACTGTATACCTTGCACCTTCTTTTTGCGATGAAAAACAGAAATTGCATCCGAATTTAATACAACAGGCACAATGCCGACTTTCCTACAAGACTACTGACACTCTCACTTTCTATGATTTGAACCTCTCCAGTGAGTCCAGTTTTAGATTCCGATGCTTCTCTTCAGGTTTACTGTATCCCTTGGACCTTCTTATTGTCAATGAAACACAGAGCTTGCATCCGAATTTAATACAAAAGGCAAAATGCCGAGTTAAGTGCAAGAGGACTGACACTCTAACTTTCTATGATTTGAACCTCTCCTGTGAGTCTAGTTTTGGATTCCGTTGCTTCACTTCAGGTTCACAGTATCCCATGGACCTTCTTATTGACGATGAAACACAGAAATTGCATCTGAATTTAATATAAATGGCAGAATGCCGACTTAAGTACAAGAGGACTGACACTCTCACTTTCTATGATTTGAACATCTCCTGTGAATCCAGTTTTAGATTCCGTTGCTTCACTTCAGGTTTACTGTATCCATTGGACATTCTTATTGACGAAGAAACCCGGAAATTGCTTCCGAATTTAATACAAAAGGAACAATGGCGACTAAAGTACAAGAGGACTGACACTCTCACCTTCTATGATTTGAAACTCTCCTGGGAGTAAAGTTTTAGGTTCCGATGTTTCACTTCAGGTTTACTGTATACCTTGCACCTTCTTGTTGACGATGAATCACAGAAATTTAATCCGAATTGAATACAAAAGGCACAATGCCGACTTTGATACAAGACTACTGACACTCTCACTTTCTATGATTTGAACCTCTCCAGTGAGTCCAGTTTTAGATTCCGATGCTTCACTTCAGGTTTACTGTATCCTTTGGACCTTCTTATTGTCGGTGAATCACAGAGCTTGCATCCGAATTTAATACAAAAGGCAAATTGCCGACTTAAGTGCAAGAGGACTGACACTCTAACTTTCTATGATTTGAACCTCTCCTGTGAGTCTGGTTTTGGATTCCGTTGCTTCACTTCAGGTTCACAGTATCCCATGCACCTTCTTATTGACGATGAAACACAGAAATTGCATCCGAAATTTAATATAAATGGCACAATGCCGACTTAAGTACAAGAGGATAAACACTCTCACTTTCTATGATTTGTACCTCTCCTGTGAGTCCAGTTTTAGATTCCGATGCTTCACTTCAGGTTTACTGTATACCTTGCACCTTCTTATTGACGATGAAACACAGAAATTGCATCTGAATTTAATACAACAGGCACAATGCCGACTTAAGTACAAGAGGACTCACACTCTCACTTTCTATGATTAGAACCTCTCCTGTGAGTCCAGTTTTACATTGCGAAGCTTCACTTCAGATTTACTGTATCCCTTGGACATTCTTATTGACGATGAAACAGTGAAATTGCATCCGAAATTTAATATAAATGGCACAATGCCGACTTAAGTACAAGAGGATAAACACTCTCACTTTCTATGATTTGTACCTCTCCTGTGAGTCCAGTTTTAGATTCCGATGCTTCACTTCAGGTTTACTGTCTACCTTGCACCTTCTTATTGACGATGGAACACAGAAATTTCATCCGAATTTAATTAAACGGCACAATGCCGACTTTAGTACATGAGCTGTGACACTCTCACTTTCTATGATGTGAACCTCTCCAGTGAGTCCAGTTTTAGATTCCGATGCTTCACTTCAGGTTTACTGTATGCCTTGGACCTTCTTATTGACCAAGAAATACAGAAATTGCATCCGAATTTAATACAAAAGGCACAATGCCGACTGAAGTACATGAGGACTGACACTCTCACTTTCAACGATTTGAACCTCTCCAGTGAGTCCAGTTTTAGATTCCGATGCTTCACTTCAAGATTATTGTATACCTTGCACCTTCTTATTGACGATGAAACACAGAAATTGCATCCGAATTTAATACAACAGGCACAACGCTGACTTAAGCACAAGAGGACTGACACTCTCACTTTCTACGATTTGAACCTCTCCAGTGAGTCCAGTTTTAGATTGCGATGCTTCACTCCAGATTTGCTGTATCCCTCGGACGTTCTTATTGACGATGAAACACGGAAATTGCTTCCGAATTTAATACAAAAGAAACAATGGCGACTAAAGTACAAGAGGACTGACACTCTCACCTGCTATGATTTGAAACTCTCCTGGGAGTCCAGTTTTAGGTTCCGATGTTTCACTTCAGGTTTACTGTATACCTTGCACCTTCTTGTTGACGATGAATCACAGAAATTTCATCCGAATTGAATACAAAAGGCACAATGCCGACTTTAGTACAAGACTACTGACACTCTCACTTTCTATGATTTGAACCTCTCCAGTGAGTCCAGTTTTAGATTCCGATGCTTCACTTCAGGTTTACTGTATCCCTTGGACCTTCTTATTGTCGGTGAAACACAGAGCTTGCATCCGAATTTAATACAAAAGGCACAATGCCGACTTAAGTGCAAGAGGACTGACACTCTAACGTTCTATGATTTGAACCTCTCCTGTGAGTCTAGTTTTGGATTCCGTTGCTTCACTTCAGGTTCACAGTATCCCATGGACCTTCTTATTGACGATGAAACACAGAAATTGCATCCGAATTTAATATAAATGGCACAATGCCGACTTAAGTACAAGAGGACTGACACTCTCACTTTGTATGATTTGACCTTCTCCAGTGAGTCCAGTTTTAGATTCCGATGCTTCACTTCAGGTTTACTGTATCGCTTGCACCTTCTTATTGACGATGAAACACAGAAATTGCATCGGAATTAAATTCAAAAGGCACAATGCCGACTTAAGTACAAGAGAACTGACACTCTCACTTTCTATGATTTGAACTTCTCCAGTGAGTCCAGTTTTAGATTCCGATGCTTCACTTCAGGTTTACTGTATCCTTGGATCTTCGTATTGACGATGAAACACAGAAATTGCATCCGAATTTAATACAAAAGGCACAATGCCGACTTAAATACAAGCGGACTGACACTCTCGCTTTCTATTATTTGAACCTCTCCTGTGAGTCCTGTTTTTAGTTCCGATGCTTCACTTCAGGTTTACTGTATCCCTTGGACCTTCTTATTGACGATGAAACACAGAAATTGTATCCGAATTTAATACAAATGGCACAATGTCAACTTAAGTACAAGAGGACTAACACTCTCACTTTCTTTGATTTGTACCTCTCCTGTGACTCCAGTTTTAGATTCCGATGCTTCACTTCAGGTATACTGTATACCTTGCACCTTCTTATTGACGATGAAACACAGAAATTGCATCCGAATTTAATACAAAAGCACAATGCCGACTTAAGTACAAGAGGACTGACACTCTCACTTTCTACGATTTGACCCTCTCCTGAGAGTCCAGTTTTAGATTCCGATGCCTCACTTCAAGATTACTGTATACCTTGCACCTTCTTTTTGACGATGAAACACAGAAATTGCATCCGAATTTAATACAACAGGCACAATGCCGACTTAAGTACAAGAGGACTGGCAGTCTCACATTCTGTGATTTGAACCTCTCCTGTGAGTCCAGTTTTAGATTCCGATGCTTCACATCAGGTTTACCGTATCCCTTGGACCTTCTTATTGACGATGAAACACAGAGTTTGCATCCGAATTTAATACAAAAGGCACAATGCCGACTTAAGTACATTAGGATTGACACTCTAAGTTTCTATGAATTGAACCTCTCCTGTGAGTCCAGTTTTAGATTCCGATGCTTCACTTCAGGTTTACTGTATCCCTTGGACCTTCTTATTGACGTAGAAATACAGAAATTGCATCCGAATTTAATACAAAAGGCACAATGCCGACTGAAGTACAAGAGGACTGACACTCTACCTTTCTATAATGTGAACCTCTCCTGTGAGTCCAGTCTTAGATTCCGATGCTTCACTTCAGGTTTACTGTATACCTTGCACCTTCTTATTGACGATGCAACACAGATATTGCATCCGAATTTAATACTAAAGGCACAATGCCGAATTAAGTACAAGAGGACTGACACTCTAACTTTCTATAATATGAACCTCTCCTGTGAGTCCAGCTTTAGATTCCGATGCTTCACTTCAGATTTACTGTATCCCTTGGACCTTCTTATTGACGATGAAACACAGAATTGGCATCCGAATTTAATACAAAAGGCTCAATACCGACTTAAGTACAAGAGGACTGACACTCTCACTTTCTATAATGTTTACCTCTCCTGTGAGTCCAGTCTTAGATTCCGATGCTTCACTACAGGTTTACTGTATACCTTGCACCTTCTTATTGACGATGCAACACAGAAATTGCATCCGAATTTAATACTAAAGGCACAATGCCGAATTAAGTACAAGAGGACTGACACTCTAACTTTCTATGATTGGAACCTCTCCTGTGAGTCCTGTTTTAGATTCCGATGCTTCACTTCGGGTTTGCTGTATCACTTGGACCTTCTTATTGACGATGAAACACAGAAATTGCACCGGAATTAAATTCAAAAAGCACAATGCCGACTTAAGTACAAGAGGACTGACACTCTCACTTTCTTTGATTTGAACCTCTACTGTGAGTCCAGTTTTAGATTCCGATGCTTCACTTTGGGTTTGCTGTATCCCTTGGACCTTCTTATTGTCGATGAAACACAGAGTTTGCATCCGAATTTAATACAAAAGGCACAATGCCGACTTAAGTACAAGAGGACTTACACTCTAACTTTCTATTATTTGAATCTCTCCTGTGAGTCTAGTTTTAGATTCCGATGCTTCACTTCAGGTTTACAGTATCCATTGGACCTGCCTATTGATGATGAAACACAAAAATTGCCTCCGAATTTAATACAAAAGTCACAGTGCCGACTTAAGTACAAGAGGACTGACACTCTCACTTTCTATGATTTGTACCTCTCCTGTGAGTCCAGTTTTAGATTCCGATGCTTCACCTCAGGTTTACTGTAATCCTTGCACCTTCTTATTGACGATGAAACACAGAAATTGCATCCGAATTTAATACAAAAGGCAAAATGCTGACTTATGTACAAGAGGACTGACACTCACACTTTCTACGATTTGAACCTCTCCAGTGAGTCCAGTTTTAGATTCCGATGCTTCACTTCAAGATTATTGTATACCTTGCACCTTCTTATTGACGATGAAACACAGAAATTGCATCTCAATTTAATACAACAGGCACAATGCCGACTTAAATACAAGAGGACTGACACTCTCACTTTCTATGATTTGAACCTCTCCTTTGAGTCCAGTCTTAGATTCCGATGCTTCACTTCCGGTTTACTGTATACCTTGTTCCTTCTTGTTGACGATGAAACACTGAAACTGCATCCGAATTTAATACAAAAGCCACAATGCCGACTTAAGTACAAGAGGACTGACACTCCGACTTTCTATGATTTGAACCTCTACTGTGAGTCCAGTTTTAGATTCCGATGCTTCACTTCAGGTTCACTGTATCCCTTGGACCTTCTTATTGTCGATGAAACACAGAGCTTGCAACCGAATTTAATACAAAAGGCACAATGCCGACTCAAGTGCAAGAGGACTGACACTCTAACTTTCTATGATTTGAACCTCTCCTGTGAGTCTAGTTTTGGATTCCGTTGCTTCACTTCAGGTTCACAGTCCCACTTGGACCTTCTTATTGACGATGAAACACAGAAATTGCATCTGAATTTAATATAAATGACACAATGCCGACTTAAGTACAAGAATACTGACACTCTTACTTTCTATTATTTGAACCTCTCCTATGAGTTCAGTTTTAGATTCCGATGCTTCACTTCAGGTTTACTGTATCCCTTGCACCTTCTTATTGACGATGAAACACAGAAATTGCATCCGAATTTAATACAAAAGCACAATGCCGTCTTAAGTACAAGAGGGCTGACACTCTCACTTTCTACGATTTGACACTCTCCTGTGATTCCAGTTTTAGATTCCGATGCTTCACATCTAGATTACTGTATACCTTGCACCTTCTTTTTGCGATGAAAAACAGAAATTGCATCCGAATTTAATACAACAGGCACAATGTCGACTTTCCTACAAGACTACTGACACTCTCACTTTCTATGATTTGAACCTCTCCAGTGAGTCCAGTTTTAGATTCCGATACTTCACTTCAGGTTTACTGTATCCCTTGGACATTCGTGTTGACGATGAAACTCAGAAATTGCTTCCGAATTTAATACAAAAGGCAAAATGGCGACTTAAGTGCAAGAGGACTGACACTCTAACTTTCTATGATTAGAACCTCTGCTGTGAGTCTAGTTTTGGATTCAGTTGCTTCACTTCAGGTTCACAGTATCCCATGCACCTTCTTATTGACGATGAAACACAGAAATTGCATCCGAAATTTAATATAAATGGCACAATGCCGACTTAAGTACAAGAGGACTGACACTCTCACTTTCTATGGTTTGAACCTCTCCTGTGAATCCAGTTTTAGATTCCGTTGCTTCACTTCAGGTTCACTGTTGCCCTTGGACGTTCTTACTGACGATAAAACACAGAAATTGCATCGGAATTAAATTCAAAAGGCACAATGCCGACTTAAGTACAAGAGGACTGACACTCTAACTTTCTATGACTTGAACCTCTCCTGTGAGTCCAGTTTTATATTCCGATGCTTCACTTCAGGTTTACTGTATCCCTTGGACCTTCTTATTGACGATGAAACACAGAAATTACATCCGAATTTAATACAAAAGGCACAATACCGACTTAAGTTTAAGAGGAGTGACACTCTAACTCTCTATGATTTCAACCTCTCCTGTGATTCCAGTTTTAGATTCTGATGCTTCACTTCAGGTTTACTGTATTGCTTGCACCTTCTTATTGACGATGAAACACGGAAATTGCATCGGAATTAAATTTAAAAGGCACAATGCCTACTTAAGTACAAGAGAACTGACACTCTCACTTTCTATTATTTGAACCTCTCCTGTGAGTCTTGTTTTTAGTTCCGATGCTTCACTTCAGGTTTACTGTATCCCTTGGATCGTCGTATTGACGAAGAAACACAGAAATTGCATCCGAATTTAATACAAAAGGCACAACGCCGACTTAAGTACAAGAGGACTGACACTCTCACTTTCTATTATTTGAACCTCTCCTGTGAGTCCTGTTTTTAGTTCCGATGCTTCACTTCAGGTTTACTGTATCCCTTGGACATTCTTATTGACGATGTTACACAGAAATTGCATCCGAATTTAATACAAAAAGCACAATGTCAACTTAAGTACAAGAGGATTAACACTCTAACTTTCTATGATTTGTACCTCTCCTGTGACTCCAGTTTTAGATTCCGATGCTTCACTTCAGGTTTACTGTATACCTTGCACCTTCATATTGACGATGAAACACAGAAATTGCATCCGAATTTAATACAAAAGCACAATGCCGTCTTAAGTACAAGAGGACTGACACTCTCACTTTCTACGATTTGACACTCTCCTGTGAGTCCAGTTTTAGATTCCGATGCTTCACATCAAGATTACTGTATACCTTGCACCTTCTTTTTGATGATGAAAAACAGAAATTGCATCCGAATTTAATACAACAGGCACAATGTCGACTTAAGCACAAGAGGACTGACACTCTCACATTCTATGATTTGAACCTCTCCTGTGAGTCCAGTTTTAGATTCCGATGCTTCACTTCAGGTTTACCCTATCCCTTGGACCTTCTTATTGACGATGAAACATAGGGTTTGCATCCGAATTTAATACAAAAGGCACAATGCCGACTTAAGTACATGAGGACTGACACTCTAACTTTCTATGAATTGAACCTCTCCTGTGAGTCCAGTTTTAGATTCCGATGCTTCACTTCAGGTTTACTGTATGACTTGGACCTTCTTATTGACCAAGAAATACAGAAATTGCATCCGAATTTAATACAAAAGGCACAATGCCGACTGAAGTACATGAGGACTGACACTCTAACTTTCTATGATTTGAACCTCTCCAGTGAGTCCAGCTTTAGATTCCGATGCTTCACTTCAGATTTACTGTATCCCTTGGACCTTCTTATTGGCGATGAAACACAGAAATTGTATCGGAATTAAATTCAACAGGCACAATGCCGACTTAAGTACAAGAGGACTGACACTCTAACTTTCTATGATTTGAACCTCTCCTGTGAGTCCAGTTTTTATTCCGATGCTTCATTTCAGGTTTACAGTATCCATTGGACCTTCTTATTGACGATGAACCACAGAAATTGCATCCAAATTTAATACAAATGGCACAATGCCGACTTAAGTACAAGAGGACTGACACTCTCACTTTCTATGATTTGAACCGCTCCTGCGAGTCCAGTTTTAGATTCCGATGCTTCACTTCAGCTTTACTGTATATCTTGCACCTTCTTATTGACGATGGAACACAGAAATTTCATCCGAATTTAATTAAATGGCACAATGCCGACTTTAGTACATGAGCTGTGACACTCTCACTTTCTATGATGTGAACCTCTCCAGTGAGTCCAGTTTTAGATTCCGATGCTTCACTTCAGGTTTACTGTATGCCTTGGACCTTCTTATTGACCAAGAAATACAGAAATTGCATCCGAATTTAATACAAAAGGCACAATGCCGACTGAAGTACATGAGGACTGACACTCTCACTTTCAACGATTTGAACCTCTCCAGTGAGTCCAGTTTTAGATTCCGATGCTTCACTTCAAGATTATTGTATACCATGCACCTTCTTATTGACGATGAAACACAGAAATTGCATCCGAATTTAATACAACAGGCACAATGCTGACTTAAGTACAAGATTACTGACACTCTCACTTTCTACGATTTGAACCTCTCCAGTGAGTCCAGTTTTAGATTGCGATGCTTCACTTCAGATTTGCTGTATCCCTCGGACATTCTTATTGACGATGAAACACGGAAATTGCTTCCGAATTTAATACAAAAGAAACAATGGCGACTAAAGTACAAGAGGACTGACACTCTCACCTGCTATGATTTGAAACTCTCCTGGGAGTCCAGTTTTGGGTTCCGATGTTTCACTTCAGGTTTACTGTATACCTTGCACCTTCTTGTTGACGATGAATCACAGAAATTTCATCCGAATTGAATACAAAAGGCACAATGCCGACTTTAGTACAAGACTACTGACACTCTCACTTTCTATGATTTGAACCTCTCCAGTGAGTCCAGTTTTAGATTCCGATGCTTCACTTCAGGTTTACTGTATCCCTTGGACCTTCTTATTGTCGGTGAAACACAGAGCTTGCATCCGAATTTAATACAAAAGGCACAATGCCGACTTAAGTGCAAGAGGACTGACACTCTAACATTCTATGATTTGAACCTCTCCTTTGAGTCTAGTTTTGGATTCCGTTGCTTCACTTCAGGTTCACAGTATCCCATGGACCTTCTTATTGACGATGAAACACAGAAATTGCATCCGAATTTAATATAAATGGCACAATGCATACTTAAGTACAAGAGGACTGACACTCTCACTTTGTATGATTTGACCTTCTCCAGTGAGTCCAGTTTTAGATTCCGATGCTTCACTTCAGGTTCACTGTATCGCTTGCACCTTCTTATTGACGATGAAACACAGAAATTGCATCGGAATTAAATTCAAAAGGCACAATGCCGACTTAAGTACAAGAGAACTGACACTCTCACTTTCTATGATTTGAACTTCTCCAGTGAGTCCAGTTTTAGATTCCGATGCTTCACTTCAGGTTTACTGTATCCTTGGATCTTCGTATTGACGATGAAACACAGAAATTGCATCCGAATTTAATACAAAAGGCACAATGCCGACTTAAATACAAGCGGACTGACACTCTCACTTTCTATTATTTGAACCTCTCCTGTGAGTCCTGTTTTTAGTTCCGATGCTTCACTTCAGGTTTACTGTATCCCTTGGACCTTCTTATTGACGATGAAACACAGAAATTGTATCCGAAATTAATACAAATGGCACAATGTCAACTTAAGTACAAGAGGACTAACACTCTCACTTTCTTTGATTTGTACCTCTCCTGTGACTCCAGTTTTAGATTCCGATGCTTCACTTCAGGTATACTGTATACCTTGCACCTTCTTATTGACGATGAAACACAGAAATTGCATCCGAATTTAATACAAAAGCACAATGCCGACTTAAGTACAAGAGGACTGACACTCTCACTTTCTACGATTTGACCCTCTCCTGAGAGTCCAGTTTTAGATTCTGATGCCTCACTTCAAGATTACTGTATACCTTGCACCTTCTTTTTGACGATGAAACACAGAAATTGCATCCGAATTTAATACAACAGGCACAATGCCGACTTAAGTACAAGAGGACTGGCAGTCTCACATTCTGTGATTTGAACCTCTCCTGTGAGTCCCGTTTTAGATTCCGATGCTTCACATCAGGTTTACCGTATCCCTTGGACCTTCTTATTGACGATGAAACACAGAGTTTGCATCCGAATTTAATACAAAAGGCACAATGCCGACTTAAGTACATTAGGATTGACACTCTAAGTTTCTATGAATTGAACCTCTCCTGTGAGTCCAGTTTTAGATTCCGATGCTTCACTTCAGGTTTACTGTATCCCTTGGACCTTCTTATTGACGTAGAAATACAGAAATTGCATCCGAATTTAATACAAAAGGCACAATGCCGACTGAAGTACAAGAGGACTGACACTCTACCTTTCTATAATGTGAACCTCTCCTGTGAGACCAGTGTTAGATTCCGATGCTTCACTTCAGGTTTACTGTATACCTTGCACCTTCTTATTGACGATGCAACACAGATATTGCATCCGAATTTAATACTAAATGCACAATGCCGAATTAAGTACAAGAGGACTGACACACTAACTTTCTATGATTTGAACCTCTCCTGTGAGTCCAGCTTTAGATTCCGATGCTTCACTTCAGATTTACTGTATCCCTTGGACCTTCTTATTGACGATGAAACACAGAATTGGCATCCGAATTTAATACAAAAGGCTCAATACCGACTTAAGTACAAGAGGACTGACACTCTCACTTTCTATAATGTTTACCTCTCCTGTGAGTCCAGTCTTAGATTCCGATGCTTCACTACAGGTTTACTGTATACCTTGCACCTTCTTATTGACGATGCAACACAGAAATTGCATCCGAATTTAATACTAAAGGCACAATGCCGAATTAAGTACAAGAGGACTGACACTCTAACTTTCTATGATTGGAACCTCTCCTGTGAGTCCTGTTTTAGATTCCGATGCTTCACTTTGGGTTTGCTGTATCACTTGGACCTTCTTATTGACGATGAAACACAGAAATTGCACCGGAATTAAATTCAAAAAGCACAATGCCGACTTAAGTACAAGAGGACTGACACTCTCACTTTCTTTGATTTGAACCTCTACTGTGAGTCCAGTTTTAGATTCCGATGCTTCACTTTGGGTTTGCTGTATCCCTTGGACCTTCTTATTGTCGATGAAACACAGAGTTTGCATCCGAATTTAATACAAAAGGCACAATGCCGACTTAAGTACAAGAGGACTGACACTCTAACTTTTTATTATTTGAACCTCTCCTGTGAGTCTAGTTTTAGATTCCGATGTTTCACTTCAGGTTTACAGTATCCATTGGACCTGCCTATTGATGATGAAACACAAAAATTGCCTCCGAATTTAATACAAAAGTCACAGAGCCGACTTAAGTACAAGAGGACTGACACTCTCACTTTCTAGGATTTGTACCTCTCCTGTGAGTCCAGTTTTAGATTCCGATGCTTCACCTCAGGTTTACTGTAATCCTTCCACCTTCTTATTGACGATGAATTACAGAAATTGCATCCGAATTTAATACAAAAGGCAAAATGCTGACTTATGTACAAGAGGACTGACACTCACACTTTCTACGATTTGAACCTCTTCAGTGAGTCCAGTTTTAGATTCCGATGCTTCACTTCAAGATTATTGTATACCTTGCACCTTCTTATTGACGATGAAACACAGAAATTGCATCTCAATTTAATACAACAGGCACAATGCCGACTTAAATACAAGAGGACTGACACTCTCACTTTCTATGATTTGAACCTCTCCTTTGAGTCCAGTCTTAGATTCCGATGCTCACTTCCCGTTTACTGTATACCTTGTTCCTTCTTGTTGACGATGAAACACTGAAACTGCATCCGAATTTAATACAAAAGCCACAATGCCGACTTAAGTACAAGAGGACTGACACTCCGACTTTCTATGATTTGAACCTCTACTGTGAGTCCAGTTTTAGATTCCGATGCTTCACTTCAGGTTCACTGTATCCCTTGGACCTTCTTATTGTCGATGAAACACAGAGCTTGCAACCGAATTTAATACAAAAGGCACAATGCCGACTCAAGTGCAAGAGGACTGACACTCTAACTTTCTATGATTTGAACCTCTCCTGTGAGTCTAGTTTTGGATTCCGTTGCTTCACTTCAGGTTCACAGTCCCCCTTGGACCTTCTTATTGACGATGAAACACAGAAATTGCATCTGAATTTAATATAAATGACACAATGCCGACTTAAGTACAAGAATACTGACACTCTTACTTTCTATTATTTGAACCTCTCCTATGAGTTCAGTTTTAGATTCCGATGCTTCACTTCAGGTTTACTGTATCCCTTGCACCTTCGTATTGACGATGAAACACAGAAATTGCATCCGAATTTAATACAAAAGCACAATGCCGTCTTAAGTACAAGAGGACTGACACTCTCACTTTCTACGATTTGACACTCTCCTGTGATTCCAGTTTTAGATTCCGATGCTTCACATCTAGATTACTGTATACCTTGCACCTTCTTTTTGCGATGAAAAACAGAAATTGCATCCGAATTTAATACAACAGGCACAATGCCGACTTTCCTACAAGACTACTGACACTCTCACTTTCTATGATTTGAACCTCTCCAGTGAGTCCAGTTTTAGATTCCGATGCTTCTCTTCAGGTTTACTGTATCCCTTGGACCTTCTTATTGTCAATGAAACACAGAGCTTGCATCCGAATTTAATACAAAAGGCAAAATGCCGAGTTAAGTGCAAGAGGACTGACACTCTAACTTTCTATGATTTGAACCTCTCCTGTGAGTCTAGTTTTGGATTCCGTTGCTTCACTTCAGGTTCACAGTATCCCATGGACCTTCTTATTGACGATGAAACACAGAAATTGCATCCGAATTTAATATAAATGGCAGAATGCCGACTTAAGTACAAGAGGACTGACACTCTCACTTTCTATGATTTGAACCTCTCCTGTGAATCCAGTTTTAGATTCCGTTGCTTCACTTCAGGTTTACTGTATCCATTGGACATTCTTATTGACGAAGAAACACGGAAATTGCTTCCGAATTTAATACAAAAGGCAAATTGCCGACTTAAGTGCAAGAGGACTGACACTCTAACTTTCTATGATTTGAACCTCTCCTGTGAGTCTGGTTTTGGATTCCGTTGCTTCACTTCAGGTTCACAGTATCCCATGCACCTTCTTATTGACGATGAAACACAGAAATTGCATCCGAAATTTAATATAAATGGCACAATGCCGACTTAAGTACAAGAGGATAAACACTCTCACTTTCTATGGTTTGTACCTCTCCTGTGAGTCCAGTTTTAGATTCCGATGCTTCACTTCAGGTTTACTGTATACCTTGCACCTTCTTATTGACGATGAAACACAGAAATTGCATCTGAATTTAATACAACAGGCACAATGCCGACTTAAGTACAAGAGGACTGACACTCTCACTTTCTATGATTAGAACCTCTCCTGTGAGTCCAGTTTTACATTGCGAAGCTTCACTTCAGATTTACTGTATCCCTTGGACATTCTTATTGACGATGAAACACAGAAATTGCATCGGAATTAAATTCAAAAAGCACATTGCCGACTTAAGTACAAGAGGAATGACACTCTAACTCACTATGATTTGAACCTCTCCTGTGAGTCCAGTTTTAGATTCTGATGCTTCACTTCAGGTTTACTGTATCCCTTGGACCTTCTTATTGACGATGAAACACAGAAATTGCATCCGAATTTAATACAAATGGCACAATGCCGACTTAAGTACAAGAGGACTAACACTCTCACTTTCTATGATTTGTACCTCTCCTGTGAGTCCAGTTTTAGATTCCGATGCTTCACTTCAGGTTTACTGTATACCTTGCACCTTCTTATTGACGATGAAATACAGAAATTGCATCCGAATTTCATACAAAAGCACAATGCCGACTTAAGTACAAGAGGACTAACTCTCTCACTTTATGATTTATACCTCTCCTGTGAGTCCAGTTTTAGATTCCGATGCTTCACTTCAGATTTACTGTATCCCTTGGACCTTCGTATTGACGATGAAACACAGAAATTGCATCGGAATTAAATTCAAAAGGCACAATGCCGACTTAAGTAAAGGAGGACTGACACTCTCACTTTCTATGATTTGAACCTCTCCTGTGAGTCCAGTTTTAGACTCCGATGCTTCACTTCAGGTTTACTGTATCCCTAGGACCATCTTATTGACGATGAAACACAGAAATTGCATCGGAATGAAATTCAAAAGGCACAATGCGCGACTTAAGTAAAAGAGACCTGACACTCTAACTTTCTGTGATTTGAATCTCTCCTGTGAGTCCAGTTTAAGATTCTGATGTTTCACTTCAGGTTTACTGTATCCCTTGGATCTTCTTATTGACAATGAAACACAGAGTTTGCATCTGAATTTAATACAAAAGGCACAATGCCAACTTAAGTACAAGAGGACTGACACTCTCACTTTCTTTGATTTGTACCTCTGCTGTGAGTCCAGTTTTAGATTCCGATGCTTCACGTCAGGTTTACTGTATACCTTGCTCCTTCTTATTGACGATGAAACACAGAAATTCCATCGGAATTAAATTCAAAAAGCACAATGCCGACTTAGGTACAAGAGGAATGACACTCTAACTCACTATGATTTGAACCTCTCCTATGTGTCCAGTTTTAGATTCTGATGCTTCACTTCAGTTTTACTGTATCCCTTGGACCTTCTTATTGACGATGAAATACAGAAATTGCATCCGAATTTAATACAAATGGCACAATGCCGTCTTAAGTACAAGAGGACTGACACTCTCACTTTCCATGATTTGAACCTCTCCTATGAGTCCAGTTTTAGATTCTGATGCTTCACTTCAGTTTTACTCTATCCCTTGGATCTTCTTATTGACGATGAAACACAGAAATTGCATCCGAATTTAATATAAATGGCACAATGCCGACTTAAGTACAAAGAGGACTGACACTCTCACTTTCTATGATTTGAACCTCTCCTGTGAATCCAGTTTTAGATTCCGTTGCTTCACTTTAGGTTTACTGTATCCATTGGACATTCTCATTGACGAAGAAACACGGAAATTGCTTCCGAATTTAATACAAAAGGAACAATGGCGACTAAAGTACAAGAGGACTGACACTCTCACCTTCTATGATTTGAAACTCTCCTGGGAGTCCAGTTTTAGGTTCCGAAGTTTCACTTCAGGTTTACTGTATACCTTGCACCTTCTTCTTGACGATGAATCACAGAAATTTCATCCGAATTGAATACAAAAGGCACAATGCCGACTTTGCTACAAGACTACTGACACTCTCACTTTCTATGATTTGAACCTCTCCAGTGAGTCCAGTTTTAGATTCCGATGCTTCACTTCAGGTTTACTGTATCCCTTGGACCTTCTTATTGTCAATGAAACACAGAGCTTGCATCCGAATTTAATACAAAAGGCAAAATGCCGAGTTAAGTGCAAGAGGACTGACACTCTAACTTTCTATGATTTGAACCTCTCCTGTGAGTCTAGTTTTGCATTCCGTTGCTTCACTTCAGGTTCACAGTATCCCATGGACCTTCTTATTGACGATGAAACACAGAAATTGCATCCGAATTTAATATAAATGGCAGAATGCCGACTTAAGTACAAGAGGACTGACACTCTCACTTTCTATGATTTGAACCTCTCCTGTGAATCCAGTTTTAGATTCCGCTGCTTCACCTCAGGTTTGCTGTTGCCCTTGGACGTTCTTATTGACGATAAAACACAGAAATTACATCGGAATTAAATTCAAAAGGCACAATGCCGACATAAGTACATAAGGACTGACACTCTAACTTTCTACGACTTGAACCTCTCCTGTGAGTCCAGTTTTCGATTCCGATGCTTCACTTCAGGTCTACTGTATACCTGGCACCTTCTTATTGACGATGAAACACAGAAATTGCATCGGAATTAAATTCAAAAGGCACAATACCGACTTAAGTACAAAAGGACTGACACTCTAACTATCTATGACTTGAACCTCTCCTGTGAGTCCAGTTTTATATTCCGATGCTTGACTTCAGGTTTACTATACCCCTTGGACCTTCTTATTGACGATGAAACACAGAAATTACATCCCATTTTAATACAAAAGGCACAATACCGACTTAAGTTCAAAAGGAGTGACACTCTAACTCTCTATGATTTGAACCTCTCCTGTTAGTCCAGTTTTAGATTCTGATGCTTCACTTCAGGTTTACTGTATCCCTTGGACCTTCTTATTGACGATGAAACACAGAATTGGCATCCGAATTTAATACAAAAGGCTCAATACCGACATAAGTACAACAGGACTGACACTCTCACTTTCTATGATTTGAACATCTCCTATGAGTTTAGTTTTAGATTCCGATGCTTCACTTCAGGTTTACTGTATCCCTTGCACCTTCTTATTGACGATGAAACACAGAAATTGCATCGGAATTAAATTCAAAAGGCACAATGCCTACTTAAGTACAAGAGAACTGACACTCTCACTTTCTATTATTTGAACCTCTCCTGTGAGTCTTGTTTTTAGTTCCGATGCTTCACTTCAGGTTTACTGTATCCCTTGGATCGTCGTATTGACGATGAAACACAGAAATTGCATCCGAATTTGATACAAAAGGCACAATGCCGACTTAAGTACAAGAGGACTGACACTCTCACTTTCTATTATTTGAACCTCTCCTGTGAGTCCTGTTTTTAGTTCCGATGCTTCACTTCAGGTTTACTGTATCCCTTGGACATTCTTATTGACGATGTAATACTGAAATTGCATCCGAATTTAATACAAAAGGCACAATCTCAACTTAAGTACAAGAGGATTAACACTCTCACTTTCTATGATTTGTACCTCTCCTGTGACTCCAGTTTTAGATTCAGATGCTTCACTTCAGGTTTACTGTATACCTTGCACCTTCTTATTGACGATGAAACACAGAAATTGCATCCGAATTTAATACAAAAGGCACAATGCCGACTGAAGTACATGAGGACTGACACTCTACTTTCTATGATTTGAACCTCTCCAGTGAGTCCAGCTTTAGATTCCGATGCTTCACTTCAGATTTACTGTATCCCTTGGACCTTCTTATTGACGATGAAACACTGAAATTGCATCGGAATTAAATTCAACAGGCACAATGCCGACTTAAGTACAAGAGGACTGACACTCTAACTTTCTATGATTTGAACCTCTCCTGTGAGTCCAGTTCTACATTCCGATGCTTCATTACAGGTTTACAGTATCCATTGGACCTTCTTATTGACGATGAACCACAGAAATTGCATCCAAAATTAATACAAATGGCACAATGCCGACTTAAGTACAAGAGGACTGACACGCTCACTTTCTATGATTTGAACCTCTCCTATGAGTTCAGTTTTAGATTCCGATGCTTCACTTCTGGTTTACTGTATCCCTTGTACCTTCTTATTGACGATGAAACACAGAAATTGCACCCGAATTTATTTAAATGGCACAATGCCGACTTTAGTACATGAGCTCTGACACTCTCACTTTCTATGATTTGAACCTCTCCAGTGAGTCCAGTTTTAGATTCCGATGCTTCACTTCAGGTTTACTGTATGCCTTGGACCTTCTTATTGACCAAGAAATACAGAAATTGCATCCGAATTTAATACAAAAGGCACAATGCCGACTGAAGTACATGAGGACTGACACTCTAACTTTCTATGATTTGAACCTCTCCAGTGAGTCCAGCTTTAGATTCCGATGCTTCACTTCAGATTTACTGTATCCCTTGGACCTTCTAATTGACGATGAAACACAGATATTGCATTCGAATTTAATACAAAATGCACAATGCCGACTTCAGTACAAGAGGACTGAGACTCTCACTTTCTATGATGTATACCTCTCCTGTGAGTCCAGTTTTAGATTCCAATGCTTCACTTCAGGTTTACTCTATACCTTGCACCTTCTTACTGACGTTGAGACACAGAAATTGCATCCGAATTTAATACAAAAGGCACAATGCCGACTTAAGTACAAGAGGACTGACACTCTCACTTTCTACGATTTGAACCGCTCCAGTGAGTCCAGTTTTAGATTCCGATGCTTTACTTCAAGATTATTGTATACCTTGCACCTTCTTATTGACGATGAAACACAGAAATTGCATCCGAATTTAATACAACAGGCTACATGCTGACTTAAGTACAAGAGGACTGACACTCTCACTTTCTATTATTTGAACCTCTCCAGTGAGTCCAGTTTTAGATTGCGATGCTTCACTTCAGATTTGCTGTATCCCTCGGACATTCTTATTGACGATGAAACACGGAAATTGCTTCCGAATTTAATACAAAAGGAACAATGGCGACTAAAGTACAAGAGGACTGACACTCTCACCTGCTATGATTGGAAACTCTCCTGGGAGTCCAGTTTTAGGTTCCGATGTTTCACTTCAGGTTTACTGTATACCTTGCACCTTCTTGTTGACGGGAAACACATAAATTTCATCCGAATTGAATACAAAAGGCACAATGCCGACTTTAGTACAAGACTACTGACACTCTCACTTTCTATGATTTGAACCTCTCCAGTGAGTCCAGTTTTAGATTCCGATGCTTCACTTCAGGTTTACTGTATCCCTTGGACCTTCTTATTGTCGGTGAAACACAGAGCTTGCATCCGAATTTAATACAGAAGGCACAATGCCGACTTAAGTGCAAGAGGACTGACACTCTAACATTCTATGATTTGAACCTCTCCTGTGAGTCTAGTTTTGGATTCCGTTGCTTCACTTCAGGTTCACAGTATCCCATGGACCTTCTTATTGACGATGAAACACAGAAATTGCATCCGAATTCAATATAAATGGCACAATGCCGACTTAAGTACAAGAGGATTGACACTCTCACTTTCTATGATTTGACCTTCTCCAGTGAGTCCGGTTTTAGATTCCGATGCTTCACTTCAGGTTTACTGTATCGCTTGCACCTTCTTATTGACGATGAAACACAGAAATTGCATCGGAATTAAATTCAAAAGGCACAATGCCGACTTAAGTACAAGAGAACTGACACTCTCACTTTCTATGATTTGAACTTCTCCAGTGAGTCCAGTTTTAGATTCCGATGCTTCACTTCAGGTTTACTGTATCCCTTGGATCATCGTATTGACGATGAAACACAGAAATTGCATCCGAATTTAATACAAAATGCACAATGCCGACTTAAATACAAGCGGACTGACACTCTCACTTTCTATTACTTGAACCTCTCCTGTGAGTCCTGTTTTTAGTTCCGATGCTTCACTTCAGGTTTACTGTATCCCTTGGACCTTCTTATTGACGATGAAACACAGAAATTGTATCCGAATTTAATACAAATGGCACAATGTCAACTTAAGTACAAGAGGACTAACACTCTCACTTTCTTTGATAAGTACCTCTCCTGTGACTCCAGTTTTAGATTTCGATGCTTCACTTTAGGTTTACTGTATACCTTGCACCTTCTTATTGACGGGAAACACAGAAATTGCATCCGAATTTAATACAAAAGGCACAATGCCGACTGAAGTACAAGAGGACTGACACTCTAACTTTCTATGATTTGAACCTCTCCTGTGAGACCAGTCTTAGATTCCGATGCTTCACTTCAGGTTTACTGTATACCTTGCACCTTCTTATTGACGATACAACACAGATATTGCATCCGAATTTAATACTAAAGGCACAATGCCGAATTAAGTACAAGAGGACTGACTCTCTAACTTTCTATGATTAGAACCTCTCCTGTGAGCCCTGTTTTAGATTCCGATGCTTCACTTCAGGTTTACTGTATACCTTGCACCTTCTTATTGACGATGAAACACAGAAATTGCACCGGAATTAAATTCAAAAAGCACAATGCCGACTTAAGTACAAGAGGACTGACACTCTCACTTTCTTTGATTTGAACCTCTACTGTGAGTCCAGTTTTAGATTCCGATGCTTCACTTCGGGTTTGCTGTATCCCTTGGACCTTCTTATTGTCGATGAAACACAGAGTTTGCATCCGAATTTAATACAAAAGGCGCAATGCCGACTTAAGTACAAGAGGACTGACACTCTAACTTTCCATTATTTGAACCTCTCCTGTGAGTCTAGTTATAGATTCCGATGCTTCAGTTCAGGTTTACAGTTTCCACTGGACCTTCCTATTGATGATGAAACACAAAAATTGCCTCCGAATTTAATACAAAAGACACAGTGCCGACTTAAGTACAAGAGGACTGACACTCTCACTTTCTTTGATTTGAACCTCTACTGTGAGTCCAGTTTTAGATTCCGATGCTTCACTTCGGGTTTGCTGTATCACTTGGACCTTCTTATTGTCGATGAAACACAGAGTTTGCATCCGAATTTAATACAAAAGGCAAAATGCTGACTTATGTACAAGAGGACTGACACTCTCACTTTCTACGATTTGAACCTCTCCTGTGAGTCCAGTTTTAGATATCGATGCTTCACGTCAGGTTTAATATATCCCTTGGACCTTCTTATTGACGATGACACACAGAAATTGCATCGGAATTAAATTCAAAAAGCACAATTCCGACTTAAGTAAAAGAGTACTGACACTCTCACTTTCTATGATTTGAACTTCTCCTGTGAGTCCAGTTTTAGATTCTGATGCTTCACTTCGGGTTTACTGTATCCCTTGGACCTTCTTATTGCCAATGAAACACAGAGTTTGCATCCGAATTTAATACAAAAGGCACAATGACGACTTAATTACAAGAGGACTGACACTCTCACTTTCTACGATTTGAACCTCTCCAGTGAGTCCAGTTTTAGATTCTGATGCTTCACTTCAAGATTATTGTATACCTTGCACCTTCTTATTGACGATGAAACACAGAAATTGCATCTCAATTTAATACAACAGGCACAATGCCGACTTAAGTACAAGAGGACTGACACTCTCACTTTCTATGATTTGAACCTCTCCTTTGAGTCCAGTCTTAGATTGCGATGCTTCACTTCCGGATTACTGTATACCTTGCTCCTTCTTGTTGACGATGAAACACTGAAACTGCATCCGAATTTAATACAAAAGCCACAATGCTGACTTAAGTACAAGAGGACTGACACTCCGACTTTCTATGATTTGAACCTCTACTGTGAGTCCAGTTTTAGATTCCGATGCTTCACTTTAGGCTCACTGTATCCCTTGGACCTTCTTATTGTCGATGAAACACGGAGCTTGCATCCGAATTTAATACAAAAGGCACGATGCCGACTTAAGTGCAAGAGGACTGACACTCTAACTTTCTATGAATTGAACCTCTCCTGTGAGGCTAGTTTTGGATTCCGTTGCTTCATTTCAGGTTCACAGTCCCCCTTGGACCTTCTTATTGACGATAAAACACAAAAATTGCCTCTGAATTTAATATAAAAGACACAATGCCGACTTAAGTACAAGAATACTGACACTCTCACTTTCTATTATTTGAACCTCTCCTATGAGTTCAGTTTTAGATTCCGATGCTTCACTTTAGGTTTACTGTATCCGTTGCACCTTCTTATTGACGAAGAAACACAGAAATTGCATCGGAATTAAATTCCAAATGCACAATGCCGACTTAAGTGCAAGGGAACTGACACTCTCACTTTCTATGATTTGAACCTCTCCTGAGAGTCCTGTTTTTAATTCCGATGCTTCACTTCAGGTTTACTGTATCCCTTGGACCTTCTTATTGACGATGAAACACAGAAATTGCATTAGAATTTAATACAAAAGGCACAATGTCAACTTAAGTACATGAGGACTAACACTCTCACTTTCTATGATTTGAACCTCTACTGTGAGTCCATTTTTAGATTCCGATGCTTCACTTCAGGTTAACTGTATACCTTGCACCTTCTTATTGAGGAGGAAACACAGAAATTGCATCCGAATTTAATACAAAAGCACAATGCCGACTTAAGTACAAGAGGACTGACACTCTCACTATCTACGATTTGACCCTCTCCTGTGAGTCCAATTTTAGATTCCGATGCTTCGCTTCAAGATTACTGTATACCTTGCACCTTCTTTTTGACGATGAAACACAGATATTGCATCCGAATTTAATACAACAGGCACAATGCCGACTTAAGTACAAGAGGACTGACACTCTCACATTCTATGATATGAACCTCTCCTGTGATTCCAGTTTTAGATTCCGATCCTTCACTTCAGGTTTACTGTATCCCTTGGACCTTCTTATTGACGATGAAACACAGAGTTTGCATCCGAATTTAATACAAAAGGCACAATGCCGACATAAGTGCAAGAGGACTGACACTCTAACTTTCTACGATTTGAACCTCTCCTGTGAGTCCAATTTTAGATTCCGATGCTTCACTTCAGGTTTACTGTATCCCTTGGACATTCGTGTTGACGATGAAACTCAGAAATTGCTTCCGAATTTAATACAAAAGGCAAAATGGCGACTTAAGTACAAGAGGACGGACACTCTCACTTTCTATGATTTGAACCTCTCCTTTGAGTCCAGTTTTAGATTCCGATGCTTCACTTCAAGTTTACTGTATACCTTGCACCTTGTTATTGACGATGAAACACAGAAATTGCATCGGAATGCGATTCAAAAAGCACAATGCCGACTAAAGTACAAGAGGACTGACACTCTCACTTTCTATGATTTGAACCTCTACTGTGAGTCCAGTTTTAGATTCCGATGCTTCACTTCAGGTTTACTGTATCCCTTGGACCTTCTTATTGACGATGAAACACAGAAATTGCATCCGAATTTAATACAAAGGGCACAATGCCGACTGAAGTACAAGAGGACTGACACTCTAACTTTCTATGATTTGAATCTCTCCTGTGAGTCCAGTTTTAGATTCCGATGCTTCACTTCAGGTTTACTGTATCCCTTGGACCTTCTTATTGTCGGTGAAACACAGAGCTTGCATCCGAATTTAATACAAAAGGCAAAATGCCGACTTAAGTGCAAGAGGACTGACACTCTAACTTTCTATGATTAGAACCTCTCCTGTGAGTCTAGTTTTGGATTCCGTTGCTTCACTTCAGGTTCACAGTATCCCATGCAGCGTCTTATTGACGATGAAACACAGAAATTGCATCCGAAATTTAATATAAATGGCACAATGCCGACTTAAGTACAAGAGGACTGACACTCTCACTTTCTATGGTTTGAACCTCTCCTGTGAATCCAGTTTTAGATTCCGTTGCTTCACTTCAGGTTTACTGTTGCCCTTGGACGTTCTTATTGACGATAAAACACAGAAATTGGATCGGAATAAAATTCAAAAGGCACAATGCCGACTTAAGTACAAGAGGACTGACACTCTAACTTTCTATGACTTGAACCTCTCCTGTGAGTCCAGTTTTATATTCCGATGCTTCACTTCAGGTTTACTGTATCACTTGGACCTTCTTATTGACGATGAAACACAGAAATTACATCCGAATTTAATACAAAAGGCACAATACCGACTTAAGTTTAAGAGGAGTGACACTCTAACTCTCTATGATTTCAACCTCTCCTGTGATTCCAGTTTTAGATTCTGATGCTTCACTTCAGGTTTACTGTATCCCTTGCACCTTCTTATTGACGATGAAACACGGAAATTGCATCGGAATTAAATTCAAAAGGCACAATGCCTACTTAAGTACAAGAGAACTGACACTCTCACTTTCTATTATTTGAACCTCTCCTGTGAGTCTTGTATTTAGTTCCGATGCTTCACTTCAGGTTTACTGTATCCCTTGGATCGTCGTATTGACGAAGAAACACAGAAATTGCATCCGAATTTAATACAAAAGGCACAACGCCGACTTAAGTACAAGAGGAATGACACTCTCACTTTCTATTATTTGAACCTCTCCTGTGAGTCCTGTTTTTAGTTCCGATGCTTCACTTAAGGTTTACTGTATCCCTTGGACATTCTTATTGACGATGTTACACAGAAATTGCATCCGAATTTAATACAAAAAGCACAATGTCAACTTAAGTACAAGAGGATTAACACTCTAACTTTCTATGATTTGTACCTCTCCTGTGACTCCAGTTTTAGATTCCGATGCTTCACTTCAGGTTTACTGTATACCTTGCACCTTCATATTGACGATGAAACACAGAAATTGCATCCGAATTTAATACAAAAGCACAATGCCGTCTTAAGTACAAGAGGACTGACACTCTCACTTTCTACGATTTGACACTCTCCTGTGAGTCCAGTTTTAGATTCCGATGCTTCACATCAAGATCACTGTATACCTTGCACCTTCTTTTTGATGATGAAAAACAGAAATTGCATCCTAATTTAATACAACAGGCACAATGTCGACTTAAGCACAAGAGGACTGACACTCTCACATTCTATGATTTGAACCTCTCCTGTGAGTCCAGTTTTAGATTCCGATGCTTCACTTCAGGTTTACCCTATCCCTTGGACCTTCTTATTGACGATGAAACATAGAGTTTGCATCCGAATTTAATACAAAAGGCACAATGCCGACTTAAGTACATGAGGACTGACACTCTAACTTTCTATGAATTGAACCTCTCCTGTGAGTCCAGTTTTAGATTCCGATGCTTCACTTCAGGTTTACTGTATGACTTGGACCTTCTTATTGACCAAGAAATACAGAAATTGCATCCGAATTTAATACAAAAGGCACAATGCCGACTGAAGTACATGAGGACTGACACTCTAACTTTCTATGATTTGAACCTCTCCAGTGAGTCCAGCTTTAGATTCCGATGCTTCACTTCAGATTTACTGTATCCCTTGGACCTTCGTATTGGCGATGAAACACAGAAATTGCATCGGAATGAAATTCAACAGGCACAATGCCGACTTAAGTACAAGAGGACTGACACTCTAACTTTCTATGATTTGAACCTCTCCTGTGAGTCCAGTTTTTATTCCGATGCTTCATTTCAGGTTTACAGTATCCATTGGACCTTCTTATTGACGATGGACCACAGAAATTGCATCCAAATTTAATACAAATGACACAATGCCGACTTAAGTACAAGAGGACTGACACTCTCACTTTCTATGATTTGAACCGCTCCTGCGAGTCCAGTTTTAGATTCCGATGCTTCACTTCAGGTTTACTGTATACCTTGCACCTTCTTATTGACGATGGAACACAGAAATTTCATCCGAATTTAATTAAATGGCACAATGCCGACTTTAGTACATGAGCTGTGACACTCTCACTTTCTATGATGTGAACCTCTCCAGTGAGTCCAGTTTTAGATTCCGATGCTTCACTTCAGGTTTACTGTATGCCTTGGACCTTCTTATTGACCAAGAAATACAGAAATTGCATCCGAATTTAATACAAAAGGCACAAGGCCGACTGAAGTACATGAGGACTGACACTCTCACTTTCAACGATTTGAACCTCTCCAGTGAGTCCAGTTTTAGATTCCGATGCTTCACTTCAAGATTATTGTATACCTTGCACCTTCTTATTGACGATGAAACACAGAAATTGCATCCGAATTTAATACAACAGGCACAATGCTGACTTAAGTACAAGAGGACTGACACTCTCACTTTCTACGATTTGAACCTCTCCAGTGAGTCCAGTTTTAGATTGCGATGCTTCACTTCAGATTTGCTGTATCCCTCGGACATTCTTATTGACGATGAAAAACGGAAATTGCTTCCGAATTTAATACAAAAGAAACAATGGCGACTAAAGTACAAGAGGACTGACACTCTCACCTGCTATGATTTGAAACTCTCCTGGGAGTCCAGTTTTAGGTTCCGATGTTTCACTTCAGGTTTACTGTATACTTTGCACCTTCTTGTTGACGATGAATCACAGAAATTTCATCCGAATTGAATACAAAAGGCACAATGCCGACTTTAGTACAAGACTACTGACACTCTCACTTTCTATGATTTGAACCTCTCCAGTGAGTCCAGTTTTAGATTCCGATGCTTCACTTCAGGTTTACTGTATCCCTTGGACCTTCTTATTGTCGGTGAAACACAGAGCTTGCATCCGAATTTAATACAAAAGGCACAATGCCGACTTAAGTGCAAGAGGACTGACACTCTAACATTCTATGATTTGAACCTCTCCTGTGAGTCTAGTTTTCGATTCCGTTGCTTCACTTCAGGTTCACAGTATCCCATGGACCTTCTTATTGACGATGAAACACAGAAATTGCATCCGAATTTAATATAAATGGCACAATGCCGACTTAAGTACAAGAGGACTGACACTCTCACTTTGTATGATTTGACCTTCTCCAGTGAGTCCAGTTTTAGATTCCGATGCTTCACTTCAGGTTTACTGTATCGATTGCACCTTCTTATTGACGATGAAACACAGAAATTGCATCGGAATTTAATTCAAAAGGCACAATGCCGACTTAAGTACAAGAGAACTGACACTCTCACTTTCTATGATTTGAACTTCTCCAGTGCGTCCAGTTTTAGATTCCGTGCTTCACTTCAGGTTTACTGTATCCTTGGATCTTCGTATTGACGATGAAACACAGAAATTGTATCCGAATTTAATACAAAAGGCACAATGCCGACTTAAATACAAGCGGACTGACACTCTCACTTTCTATTATTTGAACCTCTCCTGTGAGTCCTGTTTTTAGTTCCGATGCTTCACTTCAGGTTTACTGTATCCCTTGGACCTTCTTATTGACGATGAAACACAGAAATTGTATCCGAATTTAATACAAATGGCACAATGTCAACTTAAGTACAAGAGGACTAACACTCTCACTTTCTTTGATTTGTACCTCTCCTGTGACTCCAGTTATAGATTCCGATGCTTCACTTCAGGTATACTGTATACCTTGCACCTTCTTATTGACGATGAAACACAGAAATTGCATCCGAATTTAATACAAAAGCACAATGCCGACTTAAGTACAAGAGGACTGACACTCTCACTTTCTACGATTTGACCCTCTCCTGAGAGTCCAGTTTTAGATTCCGATGCCTCACTTCAAGATTACTGTATACCTTGCACCTTCTTTTTGACGATGAAACACAGAAATTGCATCCGAATTTAATACAACAGGCACAATGCCGACTTAAGTACAAGAGGACTGGCAGTCTCACATTCTGTGATTTGAACCTCTCCTGTGAGTCCAGTTTTAGATTCCGATGCTTCACATCAGGTTTACCGTATCCCTTGGACCTTCTTATTGACGATGAAACACAGAGTTTGCATCCGAATTTAATACAAAAGGCACAATGCCGACTTAAGTACATTAGGATTGACACTCTAAGTTTCTATGAATTGAACCTCTCCTGTGAGTCCAGTTTTAGATTCCAATGCTTCACTTCAGGTTTACTGTATCCCTTGGACCTTCTTATTGACGTAGAAATACAGAAATTGCATCCGAATTTAATACAAAAGGCACAATGCCGACTGAAGTACAAGAGGACTGACACTCTACCTTTCTATAATGTGAACCTCTCCTGTGAGTCCAGTCTTAGATTCCGATGCTTCACTTCAGGTTTACTGTATACCTTGCACCTTCTTATTGACGATGCAACACAGAAATTGCATCCGAATTTAATACTAAAGGCACAATGCCGAATTAAGTACAAGAGGACTGACACTCTAACTTTCTATGATTTGAACCTCTCCTGTGAGTCCAGCTTTAGATTCCGATGCTTCACTTCAGATTTACTGTATCCCTTGGACCTTCTTATTGACGATGAAACACAGAATTGGCATCCGAATTTAATACAAAAGGCTCAATACCGACTTAAGTAGAAGAGGACTGACACTCTCACTTTCTATAATGTTTACCTCTCCTGTGAGTCCAGTCTTAGATTCCGATGCTTCACTACAGGTTTACTGTATACCTTGCACCTTCTTATTGACGATGCAACACAGAAATTGCATCCGAATTTAATACTAAAGGCACAATGCCGAATTAAGTACAAGAGGACTGACACTCTAACTTTCTATGATTGGAACCTCTCCTGTGAGTCCTGTTTTAGATTCTGATGCTTCACTTCGGGTTTGCTGTATCACTTGGACCTTCTTATTGACGATGAAACACAGAAATTGCACCGGAATTAATTTCAAAAAGCACAATGCCGACTTAAGTACAAGAGGACTGACACTCTCACTTTCTTTGATTTGAACCTCTACTGTGAGTCCAGTTTTAGATTCCGATGCTTCACTTTGGGTTTGCTGTATCCCTTTGACCTTCTTATTGTCGATGAAACACAGAGTTTGCATCCGAATTTAATACAAAAGGCACAATGCCGACTTAAGTACAAGAGGACTGACACTCTAACTTTTTATTATTTGAACCTCTCCTCTGAGTCTAGTTTTAGATTCGCGATGCTTCACTTCAGGTTTACAGTATCCATTGGACCTGCCTATTGATGATGAAACACAAAAATTGCCTCCGAATTTAATACAAAAGTCACAGTGCCGACTTAAGTACAAGAGGACTGACACTCTCACTTTCTATGATTTGTACCTCTCCTGTGAGTCCAGTTTTAGATTCCGATGCTTCACCTCAGGTTTACTGTAATCCTTGCACCTTCTTATTGACGATGAAACACAGAAATTGCATCCGAATTTAATACAAAAGCACAATGCCGACTTAAGTACAAGAGGACTGACACTCTCACTTTCTACGATTTGACCCTCTCCTGAGAGTCCAGTTTTAGATTCCGATGCCTCACTTCAAGATTACTGTATACCTTGCACCTTCTTTTTGACGATGAAACACAGAAATTGCATCCGAATTTAATACAACAGGCACAATGCCGACTTAAGTACAAGAGGACTGGCAGTCTCACATTCTGTGATTTGAACCTCTCCTGTGAGTCCAGTTTTAGATTCCGATGCTTCACATCAGGTTTACCGTATCCCTTGGACCTTCTTATTGACGATGAAACACAGAGTTTGCATCCGAATTTAATACAAAAGGCACAATGCCGACTTAAGTACATTAGGATTGACACTCTAAGTTTCTATGAATTGAACCTCTCCTGTGAGTCCAGTTTTAGATTCCGATGCTTCACTTCAGGTTTACTGTATCCCTTGGACCTTCTTATTGACGTAGAAATACAGAAATTGCATCCGAATTTAATACAAAAGGCACAATGCCGACTGAAGTACAAGAGGACTGACACTCTACCTTTCTATAATGTGAACCTCTCCTGTGAGTCCAGTCTTAGATTCCGATGCTTCACTTCAGGTTTACTGTATACCTTGCACCTTCTTATTGACGATGCAACACAGAAATTGCATCCGAATTTAATACTAAAGGCACAATGCCGAATTAAGTACAAGAGGACTGACACTCTAACTTTCTTTGATTTGAACCTCTCCTGTGAGTCCAGCTTTAGATTCCGATGCTTCACTTCAGATTTACTGTATCCCTTGGACCTTCTTATTGACGATGAAACACAGAATTGGCATCCGAATTTAATACAAAAGGCTCAATACCGACTTAAGTAGAAGAGGACTGACACTCTCACTTTCTATAATGTTTACCTCTCCTGTGAGTCCAGTCTTAGATTCCGATGCTTCACTACAGGTTTACTGTATACCTTGCACCTTCTTATTGACGATGCAACACAGAAATTGCATCCGAATTTAATACTAAAGGCACAATGCCGAATTAAGTACAAGAGGACTGACACTCTAACTTTCTATGATTGGAACCTCTCCTGTGAGTCCTGTTTTAGATTCTGATGCTTCACTTCGGGTTTGCTGTATCACTTGGACCTTCTTATTGACGATGAAACACAGAAATTCCACCGGAATTAAATTCAAAAAGCACAATGCCGACTTAAGTACAAGAGGACTGACACTCTCACTTTCTTTGATTTGAACCTCTACTGTGAGTCCAGTTTTAGATTCCGATGCTTCACTTTGGGTTTGCTGTATCCCTTATACCTTCTTATTGTCGATGAAACACAGAGTTTGCATCCGAATTTAATACAAAAGGCACAATGCCGACTTAAGTACAAGAGGACTGACACTCTAACTTTTATTATTTGAACCTCTCCTCTGAGTCTAGTTTTAGATTCGCGATGCTTCACTTCAGGTTTACAGTATCCATTGGACCTGCCTATTGATGATGAAACACAAAAATTGCCTCCGAATTTAATACAAAAGTCACAGTGCCGACTTAAGTACAAGAGGACTGACACTCTCACTTTCTATGATTTGTACCTCTCCTGTGAGTCCAGTTTTAGATTCCGATGCTTCACCTCAGGTTTACTGTAATCCTTGCACCTTCTTATTGACGATGAAACACAGAAATTGCATCCGAATTTAATACAAAAGGCAAAATGCTGACTTATGTACAAGAGGACTGACACTCACACTTTCTACGATTTGAACCTCTCCAGTGAGTCCAGTTTTAGATTCCGATGCTTCACTTCAAGATTATTGTATACCTTGCACCTTCTTATTGACGATGAAACACAGAAATTGCATCTCAATTTAATACAACAGGCACAATGCCAACTTAAATACAAGAGGACTGACACTCTCACTTTCTATGATTTGAACCTCTCCTTTGAGTCCAGTCTTAGATTCCGATGCTTCACTTCCGGTTTACTGTATACCTTGTTCCTTCTTGTTGACGATGAAACACTGAAACTGCAACCGAATTTAATACAAAAGCCACAATGCCGACTTAAGTACAAGAGGACTGACACTCCGACTTTCTATGATTTGAACCTCTACTGTGAGTCCAGTTTTAGATTCCGATGCTTCACTTCAGGTTCACTGTATCCCTTGGACCTTCTTATTGACGATGAAACACAGAAATTGCATCTGAATTTAATATAAATGACACAATGCCGACTTAAGTACAAGAATACTGACACTCTTACTTTCTATTATTTGAACCTCTCCTATGAGTTCAGTTTTAGATTCCGATGCTTCACTTCAGGTTTACTGTATCCCTTGCACCTTCTTATTAACGAAGAAACACAGAAATTGCATCGGAATTAAATTCCAAATGCACAATGCCGACTTAAGTACAAGAGAACTGACACTCTCACTTTCTATGATTTGAACCTCTCCTGTGAGTCCTGTTTTTAATTCCGATGCTTCACTTCAGGTTTACTGTATCCCTTGGACCTTCATATTGACGATGAAACACAGAAATTTCATTAGAATTTAATACAAAAGGCACAATGTCAACTTAAGTACAAGAGGACTAACACTCTCACTTTCTATGATTTGAACCTCTACTGTGAGTCCAGTTTTAGATTCCGATGCTTCACTTCAGGTTAACTGTATACCTTGCACCTTCTTATTGAGGATGAAACACAGAAATTGCATCCGAATTTAATACAAAAGCACAGTGCCGACTTAAGTACAAGAGGACTGACACTCTCACTTTCTACGATTTGACCCTCTCCTGTGAGTCCAGTTTTAGATTCCGATGCTTCACTTCAAGATTTCTGTATACCTTGCACCTTCTTTTTGACGATGAAACACAGATATTGCATCCGAATTTAATACAACAGGCACAATGCCGTCTTAAGTACAAGAGGACTGACACTCTCATTTTCTACGATTTGACCCTCTCCTGTGAGTCCAGTTTTAGATTCCGATGCTTCACTTCAGGTTTACTGTATCCCTTGGACCTTCTTATTGACGATGAAACACAGAAATCGCATCGGAATGCGATTCAAAACGCACAATGCCGACTTAAGTACAAGAGGACTGACTCTCTCACTTTCTATGATTTCAACCTCTACTGTGAGTCCAGTTTTAGATTCCGATGCTTCACTTCAGGTTTACTGTATCCCTTGGACCTTCCTATTGACGATGAAACACAGAAATTGCATCCGAATTTAATACAAAAGGCACAATACCGACTTAAGTACAAGAGGAGAGAGACTCAACTATCTATGACTTGAACCTCTCCTGTGAGTCCAGTTTTAGATTCTGATGCTTCACTTCAGGATTACTGTATCCCGTGGACGTTCTTATTGACGATGAAACACTGAATTGGCATCCGAATTTAATACAAAAGTCACAATGCCGTCTTAAGTACAAGAGGACTGACACTCTCATTTTCTACGATTTGACCCTCTCCTGTGAGTCCAGTTTTAGATTCCGATGCTTCACTTCAAGATTACTGTATACCTTGAACCTTCTTTTTGACGATGAAACACAGAAATTGCATCCGAATTTAATACAACAGGCACAATGCCGACTTAAGTACAAGAGGACTGACACTCTCACATTATATGATTTGAACCTCTCCTGTGAGTCCAGTTTTAGATTCCGATGCTTCACTTCAGGTTTACCGTATCCCTTGGACCTTCTTATTGACGATGAAACACAGAGATTGCATCCGAATTTAATACAAAAGGCACAATGCCGACTTAAGTACATGAGGACTGACACTCTAACTTTCTATGAATTGAACCTCTCCTGTGAGTCCAGTTTTAGATTCCGATGCTTCACTTCAGGTTTACTGTATGCCTTGGACCTTCTTGTTGACGAAGAAATACAGAAATTGCATCCGAATTTAATACAAAAGGCACAATGCCGACTGAAGTACAAAAGGACTGACACTCTAACTTTCTATGATTTGAACCTCTCCTGTGAGTCCAGCTTTAGATTCCGATGCTTCACTTCAGATTTACTGTATCCCTTGGACCTTCTTATTTACAATGAGACACAGAAATTGCATCGGAATTAAATTCAAAAGACACAATGCCGACTTGAGTAAAAGAGGACTGACACTCCCACTTTCTATGATTTGAACCTCTCCTGTGAATCCAGTTTTAGACTCCGATGCTTCACTTGAGGTTTACTGTATCCCTAGGACCATCTTATTGACGATGGAACACAGAAATTGCATCGGAATTAAATTCAAAAGGCACAATGCCGACTTAAGTACAACAGGACTGACACTCTAACTTTCTATGATTTGAACCTCTCCTGAGAGTCCTGTTTTAGATTCCGATGCTTCACTTCAGGTATACCGTATCCCTTGGACCTTCTTACTGACGATGAAACACAGAGTTTGCATCCGAATTTAATACAAAAGGCACAATGCCGACTGAAGTACATGAGGACTGACACTCTAACTTTCTATGATTTGAACCTCTCCTGTGAGTCCAGTTTTAGATTCCGATGCTTCACTTCATGTTTACTGTATGATTTGGACCTTCTTGTTGACGAAGAAATACAGAAATTGCATCCGAATTTAATACAAAGGGCACAATGCCGACTGAAGTACAAGAGGACTGACACTCTAACTTTCTATGATTTGAACCTCTCCTGTGAGTCCAGCTTTAGATTCCGATGCTTCACTTCAGATTTACTGTATCCCTTGGACCTTCTTATTTACGATGAAACACAGAAATTGCATCGGAATTAAATTCAAAAGGCACAATGCCGACTTGAGTAAAAGGGGACTGACACTCTCACTTTCTATGATTTGAACCTCTCCTGTGAGTCCAGTTTTAGACTCCGACGCTTCACTTCATTTTTACTGTATCTCTAGGGCCATCTTATAGACGATGGAACACAGAAATTGCATCGGAATTAAATTCAAAAGGCACAATGCCAACTTAAGAACAAGAGGACTTACACTCTAACTTTCTATGATTTGAACATCTCCTGTGAGTCCAGTTTTAGTTTCCGATGCTTCACTTCAGGTTTACTATTTCCCTTGGACCTTCTTATTGACATTGAAACACAGAGTTGGCATAGGAATTTAATACAAAAGGCACAATGCCGACTTAAGTACAAGAGGACTGACATTCTAACTTTCTATGATTTGAACATCTCCTGTGAGTCCAGTTTCTGTTTCCGATGCTTCACTTCAGGTTTACTGTATCCCTTGGACATTCTTATTGACGATGAAACACAGAAATTGCTTCCGAATTTAATACAAAAAGCAAAATGGCGACTTAAGTACAAGAGGACTGACACTCTCACTTTCTAAGATTTGACCCTCTCCTGTGAGTCAAGTATTAGATTCCGATGCTTCACTTCATTTTTCTGTATACCTTGCACTTTATTATTGACGATGAAACACAGAAATTGCATCGGAATGAATTTCAAAAAGCACAATTCCGACTTAAGTACAAGAGGACTGACATTCTCACTTTCTATGATTTGAACCTCTACTGTGAGTCCAGTTTTAGATTCCGATGCTTCACTTCAGGTTTACTGTATCCCTTGTACCTTCTTATTGACGATGAAACACAGAAATTGCATCCGGATTTAATACAAAAGGAACAATACCGACTTAAGTACAAGAGGAGAGACACTCTAAATCTCTATGATTTGAACCTCTCCTGTGAGTCCAGTTTTAGATTCTGATGCTTCACTTCAGGTTTACTGTATCCCTTGGACCTTCTAATTGACAATGAAACACGGAATTGGCACCCGAATTTAATGCAAAAAGCTCAATACCGACTTAAGTACAAGAGGACTGACACTCTCACTTTCTATAATGTGAACCTCTCCTGTGAGTCCAGTCTTAGATTCCGATGCTTCACTTCAGGTTTACTGTATACCTTGCACCTTCTTATTGACGATGCAACATAGAAATTGCAACCGAATTTAATACTAAAGGCACAATGCCGATTTAAGTACGAGAGGACTGCACTCTAACTTTCTATGATTGGAACCTCTCCTGTGAGTCCAGTTTTAGATTCCGATGCTTCACTTCAGGTTTACAGTATCCATTGGACCTTCTTATTGACGATGAAACACAGAAATTGCCTCGGAATTTAATACAAAATTCACAATGCCGACTTAAGTACAAGAGGACTGACACTCTCACTTTCTATGATTTGAACCTCTCCTGTGAGTCTAGTTTTAGATTCCGATGCTTCACATCAGGTTTACAGTATCCATTGGACCTTCTTATTGACAATAAAACACAGAAATTGCCTCCGAATTTAATACAAAAGTCACAATGCCGACTTCAGAACAAGAGGACTGACACTCTCACGTTCTATGATTTGTACCTCTCCTGTGAGTCCAGTTATAGATTCCGATGCTTCACTTCGGGTTTGCTGTATCCCTTGGACCTTCTTATTGACGATGAAACACAGATATTGTACCGGAATTAAATTCAAAAAGCGCAATGCCGACTTAAGTACAAGAGGACTGACACTCTCACTTTCTTTGATTTGAACCTCTACTGTGAGTCCTGTTTTTAGTTCCGATGCTTCACTTCCGGTTTGCTGTATCCCTTGGACCTTCTTATTGTCGATGATACACAGAGTTTGCAAACGAATTTAATACAAAAGGCACAATGCCGAGATAAGTACATGAGGACTGACACTCTAACTTTCTATTATTTGAACCTCTCCTGTGAGTCTAGTTTTAGATTCCGATGCTTCACTTCAGGTTTACAGTATCCATTGGACCTTCTTATTGACGATGAAACACAGAAATTGCCTCCGAATTTAATACAAAAGTCACAATGCCGACTTAAGTACAAGAGGACTGACACTCTCACTTTCTATGAGTTGTACATCTCCTGTGAGTCCAGTTTTAGATTCCGATGCTTCACTTCAGGTTTACTGTATACCTTGCACCTTCTTGTTGACGATGAAACACCGAAATTGCATCCGAATTTAATACAAAAGGCACAATGCCGACATAAGTACATATGGACTGACACTCTAACTTTCTGTGTTTTGAACCTCTCCTGTGAGTGTACTTTTAGATTCCGATGCCTCACTTCAGGTTTACTGTTTCCCTTGGACCTTCGTATTGAAAATGAAACACAGAGTTTGCATCCGAATTTAATACAAAAGGCAAAATGCCGACTTAACTACAAGAGGACTGACACTCTAACTTTCTATGATTTGAACTCTTGTATGAGTCTAGTTTTAGATTCCGATGCTTCACTTGACGTTTACTGTATCCCTTGGACATTCTTATTGACGATGAAACACAGAAATTGCATCGGAATTTAATATAAATGGCACAACGCCGACTTAAGTACAAGAGGACTGACACTCTCACTTTCTATGATTTGAACTTCTCCAGTGAGACCACTTTTAGATTCCGATGCTTCACTTCAGGTTTACTGTATCCCTTGCCCCTTCTTATTGACGATGAAACACATAAATTGCATCGGAATTAAATTCAAAAGGCACAATGCCGACTTAAATACAAGAGAACTGACACTTTCACTTTCTATGAGTTGAACTTCTCCAGTGAGTCCAGTTTTAGATTGCGATGCTTCACTTCAGGTTTACTGTATGCCTTGGACCTTCTTGTTGACGAAGAAATACAGAAATTGCATCCGAATTTAATACAAAGGGCACAATGCCGACTGAAGTACAAGAGGACTGACACTCTAACTTTCTATGATTTGAACCTCTCCTGTGTGTCCAGCTTTAGATTCCGATGCTTCACTTCAGATTTACTGTATGCCTTGGACCTTCTTATTTACGATGAAACACAGAAATTGCATCGGAATTAAATTCAAAAGGCACAATGCCGACTTGAGTAAAAGAGGACTGACACTCTCAGTTTCTATGATTTGAACCTCTCCTGTGAGTCCAGTTTTAGACTCCGATGCTTCACTTCAGGTTTACTGTATCCCTAGGACCATCTTATTGACGATCGAACACAGAAATTGCATCGGAATTAAATTCAAAAGGCACAATGCCGACTTAAGAACAAGAGGACTGACACTCTCACATTCTATGATATGAACCTATCCTGTGATTCCAGTTTTAGATTCCGATGCTTCACTTCAGGTTTTCTGTATCCCTTGGACCTTCTTATTGACGATGAAACACAGAGTTTGCATCCGAATTTAATACAAAAGGCACAATGCCGACATAAGTACAAGAGGACTGACACTCTAACTTTCTACGATTTGAACCTCTCCTGTGAGTCCAGTTTTAGATTCCGATGCTTCACTTCAGGTTTACTGTATCCCTTGGACATTCGTATTGACGATGAAACACAGAAATTGCTTCCGAATTTAATACAAAAGGCAAAATGGCGACTTAAGTACAAGAGGACTGACACTCTCACTTTCTATGATTTGAACCTCTCCTTTGATTCCAGTTCTAGATTCCGATGCTTCACTTCAAGTTTACTGTATACCTTGCACCTTCTTATTGACGATGAAACAAAGAAATTGCATCGAAATGCGATTCAAAAAGCACAATGCCGACTTAAGTACATGAGGACTGACACTCTCACTTTCTATGATTTGAACCTCTACTGTGAATCCAGTTTTAGATTCCGATGCTTCACTTCAGGTTTACTGTATCCCTTGGACCTTCTTATTGACGATGAAACACAGAAATTGCGTCCGAATTTAATACAAAAGGCACAATAACGACTTAAGTACAAGAGGAGAGAGACTCTAACTCTCTTTGATTTGAACCTCACCTGTGAGTCCAGTTTTAGATTCTGATGCTTCACTTCAGGATTACTGTATCCCTTGGACGTTCTTATTGCCGATGAAACACAGAGTTTGCATCCGAATTTAATACAAAAGGCACAATGCCGACTTAAGTACATGAGGACTGACACTCTAACTTTCTATGAATTGAACCTCTCCTGTGAGTCTAGTTTTACATTCCGATGCTTCACTTCAGGTTTACTGTATTCCTTGGACCTTCTTGTTGACGAAGAAATACAGAAATTGCATCCGAATTTAATATAAAAGGCACAATGCCGACTGAAGTACAAGAGGACTGACACTCTAACTTTCTGTGTTTTGAACCGCTCCTGTGAGTGTACTTTTAGATTCCGATGCTTCACTTCAGGTTTACTGTTTCCCTTGGACCTTCTTATTGCCAATGAAACACAGAGTTTGCATCCGAATTTAATACAAAAGGCACAATGCCGTCTTAACTACAAGAGGACTGACACTCTAACTTTCTATGATTTGAACATCTTGTGTGCGTCTAGTTTTAGATTCCGATGCTTCACTTCACGTTTACTGTATCCCTTGGACATTCTTATTGACGATGAAAAACAGAAATTGCATCCGAATTTAATATAAATGGCACAATGCCGACTTAAGTACAAGAGGACTGACACTCTCACTTTCTATGATTTGAACTTCTCCAGTGAGTCCAGTTTTAGATTCCGATGCTTCACTTCAGGTTTACTGTATCCCTTGCACCTTCTTATCGACGATGAAACACAGAAATTGCATCGGAATTAAATTCAAAAGGCACAATGCCGACTTAAGTACAAGAGAACTGACACTCTCAATTTCTATGATTTGAACTTCTCCAATGAGTCCAGTTTAGATTCCGATGCTTCACTTCAGGTTTACTGTATCCCTTGGATCTTCGTATTGACAATGAAACACAGAAATTGCATCCGAATTTAATACAAAAGGCACAATGCCGACTTAAATACAAGCGGACTGACACTCTCACTTTCTATTATTTGAACCTCTCCTGTGAGTCCTGTTTTTAGTTCCGATGCTTCACTTCAGGTCTACTGTATCCCTTGGGCCTTCTTATTGACGATGAAACACAGAAATTGTATCCGAATTTAATACAAATTGCACAATGTCAACTTAAGTACAAGAGGACTAACACTCTCACTTTCTTTGATTTGTACCTCTCTTGTGACTCCAGTTTTAGATTCCGATGCTTCACTTCAGGTTTACTGTATACCTTGCACCTTCCTGTTGACGATGAAACACAGAAATTGCATCCGAATTTAATACAAAAGCACAATGCCGACTTAAGTACAAGAGGACTGTCACTCTCACTTTCTACGATTTGACCCTCTCCTGAGATTCCAGTTTTAGATTCCGATGCTTCACTTCAAGATTACTGTATACCTTGCACTTTCTTTTTGACGATGAAACACAGATATTGCATCCGAACTTAATACAACAGGCACAATGCCGACTTAAGTACAAGAGGACTGACACTCTCACATTCTGTGATTTGAACCTCTCCTGTGAGTCCAGTTTTAGATTCCAATGCTTCACTTCAGGTTTACCGTATCCCTTGGACCTTCTTATTGACGATGAAACACAGAGTTTGCATCCGAATTTAATACAAAAGGCACAATGCCGACTTAAGTACATGAGGACTGACACTCTAACTTTCTATGAATTGAACCTCTCCTGTGAGTCTAGTTTTACATTCCGATGCTTCACTTCAGGTTTACTGTATGCCTTGGACCTTCTTGTTGACGAAGAATTACAGAAATTGCATCCGAATTTAATACAAAAGGCAGAATGCCGACTGAAGTACAAGAGGACTGACACTCTAAGTTTCTATGATTTGAACCTCTCCTGCGAGTCCAGCTTTAGATTCCGATGCTTCACTTCAGATTTACTGTATCCCTTGGACCATCTTATTGACGATGGAACACAGAAATTGCATCGGAATTAAATTCAAAAGACACAATGCCGACTTGAGTAAAAGAGGACTGACACTCTCACTTTCTATGATTTGAACCTCTCCTGTGAGTCCAGTTTTAGACTCCGATGCTTCACTTCAGGTTTACTGTATCCCTAGGACCATCTTATTGACGATGGAACACAGAATTTGCATCGGAATTAAATTCAAAAGGCACAATGCTGACTTAAGTACAAGAGGACTGGAACTCTAACTTTCTATGATTTGAACCTCTCCTGTGAGTCCAGCATTAGATTACGATGCTTCACTTCAGATTTACTGTATCCCTTGGACCTTCGTATTTACGATGAAACACAGAAATTGCATCGGAATTAAATTCAAAAGTTACAATGCCGACTTGAGTAAAAGAGGACTGACACTCTCACATTCTATGATATGAACCTCTCCTGTGATTCCAGTTTTAGATTCCGATGCTTCACTTCAGGTTTACTGTATCCCTTGGACCTTCTTATTGACGACGAAACACAGAGTTTGCATCCGAATGTAATACAAAAGGCACAATGCCGACATAAGGACAAGAGGACTGACACTCTAACTTTCTACGATTTGAACCTCTCCTGTGAGTCCAGTTTTAGATTCCGATGCTTCACTTTAGGTTTACTGTATCCCTTGGACATTCGTATTGACGATGAAACACAGAAATTGCTTCCGAATTTAATACAAAAGGCAAAATGGCGACTTAAGTACAAGAGGACTGACACTCTCACTTTCTATGATTTGAACCTCTCCTTTGAGTCCAGTTTTAGATTCCGATGCTTCACTTCAAGTTTACTGTATACCTTGCACCTTCTTAATGACGATGAAACACAGAAATTGCATCGGAATGCGATTTAAAAAGCACAATGCCGACTTAAGTACAAGAGGACTGACACTCTCACCTTCTATGATTTAAACCTCTACTGTGAGTCCAGTTTTAGATTCCGATGCTTCACTTCAGGTTTACTGTATCCCTTGGACCTTCTTATTGACGATGAAACACAGAAATTGCATCCGAATTTAATACAAAAGGCACCATACCGATTTAAGTACAAGAGGAGAGAGACTCTAACTCTCTATGATTTGAACCTCAGCTGTGAGTCCAGTTTTACATTCTGATGCTTCACTTCAGGTTTACTGTATCCCTTAGACGTTCTTATTGACGATGATATACAGAATTGGCATCCGAATTTAATACAAAAGTCACAATGCCGACTTAAGTACAAGAGGACTGACACTCTCATTTTCTACGATTTGACCCTCTCCTGTGAGTCCAGTTTTAAATTCCGATGCTTCAGTTCAAGATTACTGTATACCTTGCACTTTCTTTTTGACGATGAAACACAGAAATTGCATCCGAATTTAATACAACAGGCACAATGCCGACTTAAGTACAAGAGGACTGACAATCTCACATTATATGATTTGAACCTCTCCTGTGAGTCCAGTTTTAGATTCCGATGCTTCACTTCTGGTTTACCGTATCCCTTGGACCTTCTTATTGTGGATGAAACACAGAGTTTGCATCCGAATTTAATACAAAAGGCACAATGCCGACTTAAGTAGAAGAGGACTGACACTCTAACTTTCAATTATTTGAACCTCTCCTGTGAGTCTAGTTTTAGATTCCGATGCTTCACTTCAGGTTTACTTTATACCTTGCACCTTCTTATTGACGATGAAACACAGAAATTGCTTCCGAATTTAATACAAAAGGCAAAATGCCGACTTAAGTACAAGAGGACAGACACTCTCACTTCCTATGATTTGTACCTCTCCTGTGAGTCCAGTTTTAGATTCTGATGCTTCACTTCGGGTTTGCTGTATCCCTTGGACCTTCTTATTGACGATGAAACACAGACATTGCACCGGATTTAAATTCAAAAAGCGCCATGCCGACTTAAGTACAAGAGTACTGACACTCTCACTTTCTTTGATTTGAACCTCTACTGTGAGTCCTGTTTTTAGTTCCGATGCTTCACTTCAGGTTTGCTATATGCCTTGGACCTTCTTATTGTCGATGAAACACAGAGTTTGCAATCGAATTTAATTCAAAAGGCACAATGCCGACTTAAGTACAAGAGGACTGACACTCTAACTTTCCATTATTTGAACCTCTCCTGTGAGTCTAGTTTTAGATTCCGATGCTTCACTTCAGGTTTACAGTATCCATTGGACCTTCTTATTGACGATGAAACACAGAAATTGCATCCGAATTTAATACAAAAGGCACAATGCCGACATAAGTACATATGGACTGACACTCTAACTTTCTATAATTTGAACCTCTTGTGTGAGTCTAGTTTTAGATTCCGATGCTTCACTTCACGTTCACTGTATCCCTTGGACATTCTTATTGACGATGAAACACAGAAATTGCATCCGAATTTTATATAAATGGCACAATGCCGACTTAAGTACAAGAGGACTGACACTCTCACTTTCTATGATTTGAACTTCTCCAGTGAGTCCAGCTTTAGATTCCAATGCTTCACTTCAGATTTACTGTATCCCTTGGACCGTCTTATTTACGATGAAACACAGAAATTGCATAGCAATTAAATTCAAAAGGCACAATGCCAACTTGAGTAAAAGAGGACTGACACTCTCACTTTCTATGATTTGAACCTCTCCTGTGAGTCCAGCTTTAGACTCCGATGCTTCACTTCAGGTTTACTGTATCCCTAGGACCATCTTATTGACGATGGAACACAAAAATTGCATCGGAATTAAAATCAAAAGGCACAATGCCGACTTAAGAACAAGAGGACTGACACTCTAACTTTCTATGATTTGAACCTCCCCTGTGAGTCCAGTTTTAGATTCCGATGCTTCACTTCAGGTTTACTATTTCCCTTGGACCTTCTTATTGACAATGAAACACAGAGTTGGCATCCGAATTTAATTCAAAAGGCACAATGCCGACTTAAGTACAAGAGGACTGACACTCTAACTTTCTATGATTTGAACATCTCCTGTGAGCCCAGTTTTTGTTTCCGATGCTTCACTTCAGGTTTACTGTATCCCTTGGACATTCTTATTGACGATGAAACACAGAAATTGCTTCCGAATTTAATACAAAAGGCAAAATGGCGCCTTAAGCACAAGAGGACTGACACTCTCACTTTCTATGATTTGACCCTCTCCTGTGAGTCCAGTTTTAGATTCCGATGCTTCACTTCAAGATTACTGTATACCTTGCACCTTCTTTCTGACGATGAAACACAGAAATTGCATCCGAATTTAATACAACAGGCACAATGCCGACTTAAGTACAAGAAGACTGACACTCTCACATTCTATGATATGAACCTCTCGTGTGATTCCAGTTTTAGATTCCGATGCTTCACTTCAGGTTTACTGTATCCCTTGGACCTTCTTATTGACGATGAAACACAGAAATTGCATCCGAATTTAATACAAAAGGCACAATACCGACTTAAGTACAAGAGGAGAGAGACTCTAACTCATTACCATTTGAACCTCTCCTGTGAGTCCAGTTTTTGATTCTGAAGCTTCACTTCAGGATTACTGTATCCCTTGGACCTTCTTATTGACGATGAAACACAGAATTGGCATCCGAATTTAATACAAAAGTCACAATGCCGACTTAAGTACAAGAGGACTGACACTCTCATTTTCTACGATTTGACCCTCTCCTGTGAGTCCAATTTTAGATTCCGATGCTTCAGTTCAAGATTACTGTATACCTTGCACTTTCTTTTTGACGATGAAACACAGAAATTGCATCCGAATTTAATACAACAGGCACAATGCCGACTTAAGTACAAGAGGACTGACAATCTCACATTATATGATTTGAACCTCTCCTGTGAGTCCAGTTTTAGATTCCGATGCATCACTTCTGGTTTAGCGTATCCCTTGGACCTTCTTATTGTGGATGAAACACAGAGTTTGCATTTGAATTTAATACAAAAGGCACAATGCCGACTTAAGTACAAGAGGACTGACAATCTCACATTATATGATTTGAACCTCTCCTGTGAGTCTAGTTTTAGATTCCGATGCTTCACTTCAGGTTTACAGTATCCATTGGACCTTCTTATTGACGATGAAACACAGAAATTGCCTCCGAATTTAATACAAAAGTCACAATGCCGACTTAAGTACAAGAGGACTGACACTCTCACTTTCTATGAGTTGTACCTCTCCAATGAGTCCAGTTTTAGATTCCGATGCTTCACTTCAGGTTTACTTTATACCTTGCACCTTCTTATTGACGATGAAACACCGAAATTGCATCCGAATTTAATACAAAAGGCACAATGCCGACATAAGTACATATGGACTGACACTCTAACTTTCTATAATTTGAACCTCTTGTGTGAGTCTAGATTTAGATTCCGATGCTTCACTTCACGTTCACTGTATCCCTTGGTCCTTCTTATTGACGATGAAACACAGAGTTTGCATCCGAATTTAATACAAAAGGCACAATGCCGACTTAAGTACATGAGGACTGACACTCTAACTTTCTATGAATTGAACCTCTCCTGTGAGTCCAGTTTTAGATTCCCATGCTTCACTTCAGGTTTACTGTATGCCTTGGACCTTCTTGTTGACGAAGAAATACAGAAATTGCATCCGAATTTAATACAAAAGGCACAATGCCGACTGAAGTACAAGAGGACTCACACTCTAACTTTTTATGATTTGAACCTCTCCTGTGAGTCCAGCTTTAGATTCCCATGCTTCACTTCAGATTTACTGTATCCCTTGGACCTTCTTATTTACGGAGAAACACAGAAATTGCATCGGAATTAAATTTAAAAGGCACAATGCCGACTTAAGTAAAAGAGGACTGACACGCTCATTTTCTATCATTTGAACCTCTCTTGTGAGTCCAGTTTTAGACTCCGATGCTTCACTTCAGGTTTACTGTATCCCTAGGACCATCTTATTGACGATGGAACACAGAAATTGCATCGAATTAAATTCAAAAGGCACAAAGCCGACTTAAGTACAAGAGGACTGACACTCTAACTTTCTATGATTTGAACCTCTCCTGTGAGTCCAGTTTTAGACTCCGATGCTTCACTTCAGGTTTACTGTATCCCTAGGACCATCTTATTGACGATGGAACACAGAAATTGCATCGGAATTAAAATCAAAAGGCACAATGCCGACATAAGAACAAGAGGACTGACACTCTAACTTTCTATGATTTGAACCTCTCCTGTGAGTCCAGTTTTAGATTCCGATGCTTCACTTCAGGTTTACTATTTCCCTTGGACCTTCTTATTGACAATGAAACACAGAGTTGGCATCCGAATTTAATTCAAAAGGCACAATGCCGACTTAAGTACAAGAGGACTGACACTCTAACTTTCTATGATTTGAACATCTCCTGTGAGCCCAGTTTTTGTTTCCGATGCTTCACTTCAGGTTTACTGTATCCCTTGGACATTCTTATTGACGATGAAACACAGAAATTGCATCCGAATTTAATACAAAAGGCAAAATGGCGCCTTAAGTACAAGAGGACTGACACTCTCACTTTCTATGATTTGACCCTCTCCTGTGAGTCCAGTTTTAGATTCCGATGCTTCACTTCAAGATTACTGTATACCTTGCACCTTCTTTTTGACGATGAAACACAGAAATTGCATCCGAATTTAATACAACAGGCACAATGCCGACTTAAGTACAAGATGACTGACACTCTCACATTCTATGATATGAACCTCTCGTGTGATTCCAGTTTTAGATTCCGATGCTTCACTTCAGGTTTACTGTATCCCTTGGACCTTCTTATTGACGATGAAACACAGAGTTTGCATCCGAATTTAATTCAAAAGGCACAATGCCGACATAAGTACAAGAGGACTGACACTCTAACTTTCTACGATTTGAGCCTCTCCTGTGAGTCCAGTTTTAGATTCCGACGCTTCACTTCAGGTTTACTGTATCCCTTGGACATTCGTATTGACGATGAAACACAGAAATTGCTTCCGAATTTAATACAAAAGGCAAAATGGCGACTTAAGAACAAGAGGACTGACACTCTCACTTTCTATGATTTGAACCTCTCCTTTGGGTCCACATTTTGATTCCGATGCTTCACTTCAAATTTACTGTATACCTTGCACCTTCTTATTGACGATGAAACACAGAAATTGCATCGGAATACGATTCAAAAAGCACAATGACGACTTAAGTACAAGAGGACTGACACTCTAACTTTCTATGATTTGAACCTCTACTGTGAGTCCAGTTGTAGATTCCGATGCTTCACTTCAGGTTTACTGTATCCCTTGGACCTTCTTATTGACGATGAAACACAGAAATTGCATCCGAATTTAATACAAAAGGCACAATACCGACTTAAGTACAAGAGGAGAGAGACTCTAACTCATTACCATTTGAACCTCTCCTGTGAGTCCAGTTTTTGATTCTGAAGCTTCACTTCAGGATTACTGTATCCCTTGGACCTTCTTATTGACGATGAAACACAGAATTGGCATCCGAATTTAATACAAAAGTCACAATGCCGACTTAAGTACAAGAGGACTGACACTCTCATTTTCTACGATTTGACCCTCTCCTGTGAGTCCAATTTTAGATTCCGATGCTTCAGTTCAAGATTACTGTATACCTTGCACTTTCTTTTTGACGATGAAACACAGAAATTGCATCCGAATTTAATACAACAGGCACAATGCCGACTTATGTACAAGAGGACTGACAATCTCACATTATATGATTTGAACCTCTCCTGTGAGTCCAGTTTTAGATTCCGATGCTTCACTTCTGGTTTAGCGTATCCCTTGGACCTTCTTATTGTGGATGAAACACAGAGTTTGCATTTGAATTTAATACAAAAGGCACAATGCCGACTTAAGTACAAGAGGACTGACACTCTAACTTTCAATTATTTGAACCTCTCCTGTGAATCTAGTTTTAGATTCCGATGCTTCACTTCAGGTTTACAGTATCCATTGGAACTTCTTATTGACGATGAAACACAGAAATTGCCTCCGAATTTAATACAAAAGTCACCATGCCGACTTAAGTACAAGAGGACTGACACTCTCACTTTCTTTGATTTGAACCTCTACTGTGAGTCCTGTTTTTAGTTCCGATGCTTCACTTCAGGTTTGCTGTATGCCTTGGACCTTCTTATTGTCGATGAAACACAGAGTTTGCAATCGAATTTAATTCAAAAGGCACAATGCCGACTTAAGTACAAGGGACTGACACTCTAACTTTCCATTATTTGAACCTCTCCTGTGAGTCTAGTTTTAGATTCCGATGCTTCACTTCAGGTTTACAGTATCCATTGGACCTTCTTATTGACGATGAAACACAGAAATTGCCTCTGAATTTAATACAAAAGTCACAATGCCGACTTAAGTACAAGAGGACTGACACTCTCACTTTCTATGAGTTGTACCTCTCCAATGAGTCCAGTTTTAGATTCCGATGCTTCACTTCAGGTTTACTTTATACCTTGCACCTTCTTATTGACGATGAAACACCGAAATTGCATCCGAATTTAATACAAAAGGCACAATGCCGACATAAGTACATATGGACTGACACTCTCACTTTCTATAATTTGAACCTCTTGTGTGAGTCTAGATTTAGATTCCGATGCTTCACTTCACGTTCACTGTATCCCTTGGTCCTTCTTATTGACGATGAAACACAGAGTTTGCATCCGAATTTAATACAAAAGGCACAATGCCGACTTAAGTACATGAGGACTGACACTCTAACTTTCTATGAATTGAACCTCTCCTGTGAGTCCAGTTTTAGATTCCGATGCTTCACTTCAGGTTTATTGTATGCCTTGGACCTTCTTGTTGACGAAGAAATACAGAAATTGCATCCGAATTTAATACAAAAGGCACAATGCCGACTGAAGTACAAGAGGACTCACACTCTAACTTTTTATGATTTGAACCTCTCCTGTGAGTCCAGCTTTAGATTCCCATGATTCACTTCAGATTTACTGTATCCCTTGGACCTTCTTATTTACGGAGAAACACAGAAATTGCATCGGAATTAAATTTAAAAGGCACATTGCCGACTTAAGTAAAAGAGGACTGACACGCCATTTTCTATCATTTGAACCTCTCTTGTGAGTCCAGTTTTAGACTCCGATGCTTCACTTCAGGTTTACTGTATCCCTAGGACCATCTTATTGACGATGGAACACAGAAATTGCATCGAATTAAATTCAAAAGGCACAAAGCCGACTTAAGTACAAGAGGACTGACACTCTAACTTTCAATTATTTGAACCTCTCCTGTGAATCTAGTTTTAGATTCCGATGCTTCACTTCAGGTTTACAGTATCCATTGGACCTTCTTATTGACGATGAAACACAGAAATTGCCTCCGAATTTAATACAAAAGTCACAATGCCGAGTTAAGTACAAGAGGACTGACACTCTCACTTTCTATGAGTTGTACCTCTCCAATGAGTCCAGTTTTAGATTCCGATGCTTCACTTCAGGTTTACTTTATACCTTGCACCTTCTTATTGACGATGAAACACAGAAATTGCTTCCGAATTTAATACAAAAGGCAAAATGCCGACTTAAGTACAAGAGGACAGACACTCTCACTTCCTATGATTTGTACCTCTCCTGTGAGTCCAGTTTTAGATTCTGATGCTTCACTTCGGGTTTGCTGTATCCCTTGGACCTTCTTATTGACGATGAAACACAGACATTGCACCGGAATTAAATTCAAAAAGCGCCATGCCGACTTAAGTACAAGAGTACTGACACTCTCACTTTCTTTGATTTGAACCTCTACTGTGAGTCCTGTTTTTAGTTCCGATGCTTCACTTCAGGTTTGCTATATGCCTTGGACCTTCTTATTGTCGATGAAACACAGAGTTTGCAATCGAATTTAATTCAAAAGGCACAATGCCGACTTAAGTACAAGAGGACTGACACTCTCACTTTCTATAAGTTGTACCTCTCCAATGAGTCCAGTTTTAGATTCCGATGCTTCACTTCAGGTTTACTTTATACCTTGCACCTTCTTATTGACGATGAAACACCGAAATTGCATCCGAATTTAATACAAAAGGCACAATGCCGACATAAGTACATATGGACTGACACTCTAACTTTCTATAATTTGAACCTCTTGTGTGAGTCTAGTTTTAGATTCCGATGCTTCACTTCACGTTCACTGTATCCCTTGGACATTCTTATTGACGATGAAACACAGAAATTGCATCCGAATTTTATATAAATGGCACAATGCCGACTTAAGTACAAGAGGACTGACACTCTCACTTTCTATGATTTGAACTTCTCCAGTGAGTCCAGCTTTAGATTCCAATGCTTCACTTCAGATTTACTGTATCCCTTGGACCGTCTTATTTACGATGAAACACAGAAATTGCATAGCAATTAAATTCAAAAGGCACAATGCCAACTTGAGTAAAAGAGGACTGACACTCTCACTTTCTATGATTTGAACCTCTCCTGTGAGTCCAGCTTTAGACTCCGATGCTTCACTTCAGGTTTACTGTATCCCTAGGACCATCTTATTGACGATGGAACACAAAAATTGCATCGGAATTAAAATCAAAAGGCACAATGCCGACTTAAGAACAAGAGGACTGACACTCTAACTTTCTATGATTTGAACCTCCCCTGTGAGTCCAGTTTTAGATTCCGATGCTTCACTTCAGGTTTACTATTTCCCTTGGACCTTCTTATTGACAATGAAACACAGAGTTGGCATCCGAATTTAATTCAAAAGGCACAATGCCGACTTAAGTACAAGAGGACTGACACTCTAACTTTCTATGATTTGAACATCTCCTGTGAGCCCAGTTTTTGTTTCCGATGCTTCACTTCAGGTTTACTGTATCCCTTGGACATTCTTATTGACGATGAAACACAGAAATTGCTTCCGAATTTAATACAAAAGGCAAAATGGCGCCTTAAGCACAAGAGGACTGACACTCTCACTTTCTATGATTTGACCCTCTCCTGTGAGTCCAGTTTTAGATTCCGATGCTTCACTTCAAGATTACTGTATACCTTGCACCTTCTTTCTGACGATGAAACACAGAAATTGCATCCGAATTTAATACAACAGGCACAATGCCGACTTAAGTACAAGAAGACTGACACTCTCACATTCTATGATATGAACCTCTCGTGTGATTCCAGTTTTAGATTCCGATGCTTCACTTCAGGTTTACTGTATCCCTTGGACCTTCTTATTGACGATGAAACACAGAAATTGCATCCGAATTTAATACAAAAGGCACAATACCGACTTAAGTACAAGGGGAGAGAGACTCTAACTCATTACCATTTGAACCTCTCCTGTGAGTCCAGTTTTTGATTCTGAAGCTTCACTTCAGGATTACTGTATCCCTTGGACCTTCTTATTGACGATGAAACACAGAATTGGCATCCGAATTTAATACAAAAGTCACAATGCCGACTTAAGTACAAGAGGACTGACACTCTCATTTTCTACGATTTGACCCTCTCCTGTGAGTCCAATTTTAGATTCCGATGCTTCAGTTCAAGATTACTGTATACCTTGCACTTTCTTTTTGACGATGAAACACAGAAATTGCATCCGAATTTAATACAACAGGCACAATGCCGACTTAAGTACAAGAGGACTGACAATCTCACATTATATGATTTGAACCTCTCCTGTGAGTCCAGTTTTAGATTCCGATGCATCACTTCTGGTTTAGCGTATCCCTTGGACCTTCTTATTGTGGATGAAACACAGAGTTTGCATTTGAATTTAATACAAAAGGCACAATGCCGACTTAAGTACAAGAGGACTGACAATCTCACATTATATGATTTGAACCTCTCCTGTGAGTCTAGTTTTAGATTCCGATGCTTCACTTCAGGTTTACAGTATCCATTGGACCTTCTTATTGACGATGAAACACAGAAATTGCCTCCGAATTTAATACAAAAGTCACAATGCCGACTTAAGTACAAGAGGACTGACACTCTCACTTTCTATGAGTTGTACCTCTCCAATGAGTCCAGTTTTAGATTCCGATGCTTCACTTCAGGTTTACTTTATACCTTGCACCTTCTTATTGACGATGAAACACCGAAATTGCATCCGAATTTAATACAAAAGGCACAATGCCGACATAAGTACATATGGACTGACACTCTAACTTTCTATAATTTGAACCTCTTGTGTGAGTCTAGATTTAGATTCCGATGCTTCACTTCACGTTCACTGTATCCCTTGGTCCTTCTTATTGACGATGAAACACAGAGTTTGCATCCGAATTTAATACAAAAGGCACAATGCCGACTTAAGTACATGAGGACTGACACTCTAACTTTCTATGAATTGAACCTCTCCTGTGAGTCCAGTTTTAGATTCCCATGCTTCACTTCAGGTTTACTGTATGCCTTGGACCTTCTTGTTGACGAAGAAATACAGAAATTGCATCCGAATTTAATACAAAAGGCACAATGCCGACTGAAGTACAAGAGGACTCACACTCTAACTTTTTATGATTTGAACCTCTCCTGTGAGTCCAGCTTTAGATTCCCATGCTTCACTTCAGATTTACTGTATCCCTTGGACCTTCTTATTTACGGAGAAACACAGAAATTGCATCGGAATTAAATTTAAAAGGCACAATGCCGACTTAAGTAAAAGAGGACTGACACGCTCATTTTCTATCATTTGAACCTCTCTTGTGAGTCCAGTTTTAGACTCCGATGCTTCACTTCAGGTTTACTGTATCCCTAGGACCATCTTATTGACGATGGAACACAGAAATTGCATCAAATTAAATTCAAAAGGCACAAAGCCGACTTAAGTACAAGAGGACTGACACTCTAACTTTCTATGATTTGAACCTCTCCTGTGAGTCCAGTTTTAGACTCCGATGCTTCACTTCAGGTTTACTGTATCCCTAGGACCATCTTATTGACGATGGAACACAGAAATTGCATCGGAATTAAAATCAAAAGGCACAATGCCGACATAAGAACAAGAGGACTGACACTCTAACTTTCTATGATTTGAACCTCTCCTGTGAGTCCAGTTTTAGATTCCGATGCTTCACTTCAGGTTTACTATTTCCCTTGGACCTTCTTATTGACAATGAAACACAGAGTTGGCATCCGAATTTAATTCAAAAGGCACAATGCCGACTTAAGTACAAGAGGACTGACACTCTAACTTTCTATGATTTGAACATCTCCTGTGAGCCCAGTTTTTGTTTCCGATGCTTCACTTCAGGTTTACTGTATCCCTTGGACATTCTTATTGACGATGAAACACAGAAATTGCATCCGAATTTAATACAAAAGGCAAAATGGCGCCTTAAGTACAAGAGGACTGACACTCTCACTTTCTATGATTTGACCCTCTCCTGTGAGTCCAGTTTTAGATTCCGATGCTTCACTTCAAGATTACTGTATACCTTGCACCTTCTTTTTGACGATGAAACACAGAAATTGCATCCGAATTTAATACAACAGGCACAATGCCGACTTAAGTACAAGATGACTGGCACTCTCACATTCTATGATATGAACCTCTCGTGTGATTCCAGTTTTAGATTCCGATGCTTCACTTCAGGTTTACTGTATCCCTTGGACCTTCTTATTGACGATGAAACACAGAGTTTGCATCCGAATTTAATTCAAAAGGCACAATGCCGACATAAGTACAAGAGGACTGACACTCTAACTTTCTACGATTTGAGCCTCTCCTGTGAGTCCAGTTTTAGATTCCGACGCTTCACTTCAGGTTTACTGTATCCCTTGGACATTCGTATTGACGATGAAACACAGAAATTGCTTCCGAATTTAATACAAAAGGCAAAATGGCGACTTAAGAACAAGAGGACTGACACTCTCACTTTCTATGATTTGAACCTCTCCTTTGGGTCCACATTTTGATTCCGATGCTTCACTTCAAATTTACTGTATACCTTGCACCTTCTTATTGACGATGAAACACAGAAATTGCATCGGAATACGATTCAAAAAGCACAATGACGACTTAAGTACAAGAGGACTGACACTCTAACTTTCTATGATTTGAACCTCTACTGTGAGTCCAGTTGTAGATTCCGATGCTTCACTTCAGGTTTACTGTATCCCTTGGACCTTCTTATTGACGATGAAACACAGAAATTGCATCCGAATTTAATACAAAAGGCACAATACCGACTTAAGTACAAGAGGAGAGAGACTCTAACTCATTACCATTTGAACCTCTCCTGTGAGTCCAGTTTTTGATTCTGAAGCTTCACTTCAGGATTACTGTATCCCTTGGACCTTCTTATTGACGATGAAACACAGAATTGGCATCCGAATTTAATACAAAAGTCACAATGCCGACTTAAGTACAAGAGGACTGACACTCTCATTTTCTACGATTTGACCCTCTCCTGTGAGTCCAATTTTAGATTCCGATGCTTCAGTTCAAGATTACTGTATACCTTGCACTTTCTTTTTGACGATGAAACACAGAAATTGCATCCGAATTTAATACAACAGGCACAATGCCGACTTATGTACAAGAGGACTGACAATCTCACATTATATGATTTGAACCTCTCCTGTGAGTCCAGTTTTAGATTCCGATGCTTCACTTCTGGTTTAGCGTATCCCTTGGACCTTCTTATTGTGGATGAAACACAGAGTTTGCATTTGAATTTAATACAAAAGGCACAATGCCGACTTAAGTACAAGAGGACTGACACTCTAACTTTCAATTATTTGAACCTCTCCTGTGAATCTAGTTTTAGATTCCGATGCTTCACTTCAGGTTTACAGTATCCATTGGAACTTCTTATTGACGATGAAACACAGAAATTGCCTCCGAATTTAATACAAAAGTCACCATGCCGACTTAAGTACAAGAGGACTGACACTCTCACTTTCTTTGATTTGAACCTCTACTGTGAGTCCTGTTTTTAGTTCCGATGCTTCACTTCAGGTTTGCTGTATGCCTTGGACCTTCTTATTGTCGATGAAACACAGAGTTTGCAATCGAATTTAATTCAAAAGGCACAATGCCGACTTAAGTACAAGGGACTGACACTCTAACTTTCCATTATTTGAACCTCTCCTGTGAGTCTAGTTTTAGATTCCGATGCTTCACTTCAGGTTTACAGTATCCATTGGACCTTCTTATTGACGATGAAACACAGAAATTGCCTCTGAATTTAATACAAAAGTCACAATGCCGACTTAAGTACAAGAGGACTGACACTCTCACTTTCTATGAGTTGTACCTCTCCAATGAGTCCAGTTTTAGATTCCGATGCTTCACTTCAGGTTTACTTTATACCTTGCACCTTCTTATTGACGATGAAACACCGAAATTGCATCCGAATTTAATACAAAAGGCACAATGCCGACATAAGTACATATGGACTGACACTCTCACTTTCTATAATTTGAACCTCTTGTGTGAGTCTAGATTTAGATTCCGATGCTTCACTTCACGTTCACTGTATCCCTTGGTCCTTCTTATTGACGATGAAACACAGAGTTTGCATCCGAATTTAATACAAAAGGCACAATGCCGACTTAAGTACATGAGGACTGACACTCTAACTTTCTATGAATTGAACCTCTCCTGTGAGTCCAGTTTTAGATTCCGATGCTTCACTTCAGGTTTATTGTATGCCTTGGACCTTCTTGTTGACGAAGAAATACAGAAATTGCATCCGAATTTAATACAAAAGGCACAATGCCGACTGAAGTACAAGAGGACTCACACTCTAACTTTTTATGATTTGAACCTCTCCTGTGAGTCCAGCTTTAGATTCCCATGATTCACTTCAGATTTACTGTATCCCTTGGACCTTCTTATTTACGGAGAAACACAGAAATTGCATCGGAATTAAATTTAAAAGGCACATTGCCGACTTAAGTAAAAGAGGACTGACACGCTCATTTTCTATCATTTGAACCTCTCTTGTGAGTCCAGTTTTAGACTCCGATGCTTCACTTCAGGTTTACTGTATCCCTAGGACCATCTTATTGACGATGGAACACAGAAATTGCATCGAATTAAATTCAAAAGGCACAAAGCCGACTTAAGTACAAGAGGACTGACACTCTAACTTTCTATGATTTGAACCTCTCCTGTGAGTCCAGTTTTAGACTCCGATGCTTCACTTCAGGTTTACTGTATCCCTAGGGCCATCTTATTGACGATGGAACACAGAAATTGCATCGGAATTAAAATCAAAAGGCACAATGCCGACATAAGAACAAGAGGACTGACACTCTAACTTTCTATGATTTGAACCTCTCCTGTGAGTACAGTTTTAGATTCCGATGCTTCACTACAGGTTTACTATTTCCCTTGGACCTTCTTATTGACAATGAAACACAGAGTTGGCATCCGAATTTAATTCAAAACGCACAATGCCGACTTAAGTACAAGAGGACTGACACTCTAACTTTCTATTATTTGAACCTCTCCTGTGAGTCTAGCTTTAGATTCCGATGCTTCACTTCAGGTTGACAGTATCCATTGGACATTCTTATTGACGATGAAACACAGAAATTGCATCGGAATGAAATTCAAAAAGCTCAATTCCGACTTAAGTACAAGAGGACTGACATTCTCACTTTCTATGATTTGAACCTCTACTGTGAGTCCAGTTTTAGATTTCGATGCTTCACTTCAGGTTTACTGTATCCCTTGTACCTTCTTATTGACGATGAAACATAGAAATTGCATCCGGATTTGATACAAAAGGCACAATACCGACTTAAGTACAAGAGGAGAGACACTCTAAATCTCTATAATTTGAACCTCTCCTGTGAGTCCAGTTTTAGATTCTGATGCTTCACTTCAGGTTTACTGTATCCCTTGGACCTTCTTACTGACGATGAAACACAGAATTGGCACCCGAATTTAATACAAAAGGCTCAATACCGACTTAAGTACAAGAGGACTGACACTCTCACTTTCTATAATGTGAACCTCTCCTGTGAGTCCAGTCTTAGATTCCGGTGCTTCAGTTCAGGTTTACTGTATACCTTGCACCTTCTTATTGACGATGCAACAGAGAAATTGCATCCGAATTTAATACAAAAGGCACAATGCCGGTTTAAGTACAAGAGGACTGACACTCTAACTTTCTATGAATTGAACCTCTCCTGTGAGTCTAGTTTTAGACTCCGATGCTTCACTTCAGGTTTACAGTATCCATTGGACCTTCTTATTGACGATGAAACACAGAAATTGCCTCCGAATTTAATACAAAAGTCACAATGCCGACTTAAGTACAAGAGGACTGAAACTCTCACTTTCTATGATTTGTACCTCTCCTGTGAGTCCAGTTTTAGATTCCGAAGCTTCACTTCGGGTTTGCTGTATCCCTTGGACCTTCTTATTGACGATGAAACACAGAAATTGCACCGGAATTAAATTCAAAAAGCACAATGCCGACTTAAGTACAAGAGGACTGACACTCTCACTTTCTTTGATTTGAACCTCTACTGTGAGTCCAGTTTTATATTCCGATGCTTCACTTCAGGTTTGTTGTATCCCTTGGACCTTCTTATTGTCGATGAAACACAGAGTTTGCATCCGAATTTAATACTAAAGGCACAATGCCGACTTAAGTACAAGAGGACTGACACTCTAACTTTCTATTATTTGAACTTCTCCTGTGAGTCCAGTTTTAGATTCCGATGCTTCACTTCAGGTTTACCGTATCCCTTGGACCGTCTTATTGACGATGAAACACAGAGTTTGCATCCGAATTTAATACAAAAGGCACAATGCCGACTTAAGTACATGAGGACTGACACTCTAACTTTCTATGAATTGAACCTCTCCTGTGAGTCCAGTTTTAGATTCCGATGCTTCACTTCAGGTTTACTGTATGCCTTGGACCTTCTTGTTGACGAAGAAATACAGAAATTGCATCCGAATTTAATACAAAAGGCACAATGCCGACATAAGTACATATGGACTGACACTCTAACTTTCTGTTATTTGAACCTCTCCTGTGAGTCCAGTTTTAGATTCCGATGCTTCACTTCAGGTTTACTGTATACCTTGCACCTTCTTATTGACGATGAAACACCGAAATTGCATCCGAATTTAATACAAAAGGCACAATGCCGACATAAGTACATATGGACTGACACTCTAACTTTCTGTGTTTTGAACCTCTCCTGTGAGTGTACTTTTAGATTCCGATGCTTCACTTCAGGTTTACTGTTTCCCTTGGACCTTCTTATTGCCAATGAAAGACAGAGTTTGCATCCGAATTTAATACAAATGGCACAATGCCGACTTAACTACAAGAGGACTGACACTCTCACTTTCTATGATTTGTACCTCTCCTGTGAGTCCAGTTTTAGATTCCGATGCTTCACTTCGGGTTTGCTGTATCCCTTGGACCTTCTTATTGACGATGAAACACAGCAATTGCACCGGAATTAAATTCAAAAAGCACAATGCCGACTTAAGTACAAGAGGACTGACACTCTCACTTTCTTTGATTTGAACCTCTACTGTGAGTCCAGTTTTAGATTCCGATGCTTCACTTCGGGTTTGCTGTATCCCTTGGACCTTTTTATTGTCGATGCAACACAGAGTTTGCATCCGAATTTAATACAAAAGGCACAATACCGACTTAAGTACAAGAGGACTGACACTCTAACTTTCTATTATTTGAACCTCTCCTGTGAGTCTAGTTTTAGATTCCGATGCTTCACTTCAGGTTGACAGTATCCATTGGACATTCTTATTAACGATGAAACACAGAAATTGCCTCCGAATGTAATACAAAAGTCACAATGCCGACTTTAGTACAAGAGGACTGACACTCTCACTTTGTATGATTTGTACCTCTCCTGTGAGTCCAGTTTTAGATTCCGAAGCTTCACTTCGGGTTTGCTGTATCCCTTGGACCTTCTTATTGACGATGAAACACAGAAATTGCACCGGAATTAAATTCAAAAATCACAATGCCGACTTAAGTACAAGAGGACTGACACTCTCACTTTCTTTGATTTGAACCTCTACTGTAAGTCCAGTTTTAGATTCCGATGCTTCACTTCGGGTTTGCTGTATCCCTTGGACCTTCTTATTGTCGATGAACCACAGAGTTTGCATCCAAATTTAATACAAAAGGCACAATGCCGACTTAAGAACAAGAGGACTGACACTCTAAGTTTCTATTATTTGAACCTCTCCTGTGAGTCCAGTTTTAGATTCCGATGCTTCACTTCAGGTTTACTGTATCCCTTGGACCTTCTTATTGACGATGAAACACAGAGTTTGCATCCGAATTTAATACAAAAGGCACAATGCCGACTTAAGTACATGAGGACTGACACTCTAACTTTCTATGAATTGAACCTCTCCTGTGAGTCCAGTTTTAGATTCCGATGCTTCACTTCAGGTTTTACTGTATGCCTTGGACCTTCTTGTTGACGAAGAAATACAGAAATTGCATCCGAATTTAATACAAAAGGCACAATGCCGACTGAAGTACAAGAGGACTGACACTCTAACTTTCTATGATTTGAACCTCTCCTGTGAGTCCAGCTTTAGATTCCGATGCTTCACTTCAGATTTACTGTATCCCTTGGACCTTCTTAATTACGATGAAACACAGACATTGCATAGGAATTAAATTCAAAAGGCACAATGCCGACTTAAGTAAAAGAGGACTGACACTCTCACTTTCTATGATTTGAACCGCTCCTGTGAGTCCAGTTTTAGACTCCGATGCTTCACTTCAGGTTTACTGTATCCCTAGGACCATCTTCTTGACGATGGAACACAGAAATTGCATAGGAATTAAATTGAAAAGGCACAATGCCGACTTAAGTACAAGAGGACTGACACTCTAACTTTCTATGATTTGAACCTCTCCTGTGAGTCCAGCTTTAGATTCCGATGCTTCACTTGAGATTTACTGTATCCCTTGGACCTTCTTATTTACGATGAAACACAGAAATTGCATCGGAATTAAATTCAAAATGCACAATGCCGACTTAAGTAAAAGAGGACTGACACTCTCACTTTCTATGATTTGAACCTCTCCTGTGAGTCCAGCTTTAGATTCCGATGCTTCACTTCAGGTTTACTGTATCCCTTGGACCTTCTTATTGACGATGAAACACAGAATGGGCATCCGAATTTAATACAAAACGCTCAATACAGACTTAAGTACAAGAGGACTGACACTCTCACTTTCTATAATGTGAACCTCTCCTGTGAGTCCAGTCTTAGATTCCGATGCTTCACTTCAGGTGTACTGTATACCTTGCACCTTCTTATTGACGATGCAACACAGAAATTGCATCCGAATTTAATACTAAAGGCACAATGCTGACTTAAGTACAAGAGGACTGACACTCTAACTTTCTATGATTGGAACCTCTCCTGTGAGTCCAGTTTTAGATTCCGTTGCTTCACTTCAGGTTTACTGTATACCTTTCACCTTCTTATTGACGATGAAACACAGAAATCGCATCCGAATTTAATACAAAAGGCAAAATGCCGCCTTATGTACAAGAGGACTGACACTCTCACTTTCTACGATTTGAACCTCTCCTGTGAGTCCAGTTTTAGATAGCGATGCTTCACTTCAGGTTTACTGTACTCCTTGGACCTTCTTATTGACGATGAAACACAGAAATTGCATCCCAATTTAATACAAAAGGCACAATGGCAACTTAAGTACAAGAGGACTGACACTCTCACTTTCTATGATTTGTACCTCTCCTGTGAGTCCAGTTTTAGATTCCGATGCTTCACTTCGCGTTTGCTATATCCCTTGGACCTTCTTATTGACGATGAAACACAGAAATTGCACCGGAATTAAATTCAAAAAGCACAATGCCGACTTAAGTACAAGAGGACTGACACTCTAACTTTCTATTATTTGAACCTCTCCTGTGAGTCTAGTATTAGATTCCGATGCTTCACTTCGGGTTTGCTATATCCCTTGGACCTTCTTATTGACGATGAAACACAGAAATTGGCTCTGAATTTAATACAAAAGTCACAATGCTGACTTAAGTACAAGAGGACTGACACTCTAACTTGCTATTATTTGAACCTCTCCTGTGAGTCTAGTTTTAGATTCCGATGCATCACTTCAGGTTTACTGTATCCCTTGGACGTTCTTATTGACGATGAAACACAGAAATTGCATCAGAATGAAATTCAAAAAGCACAATTCTGACTTAAGTACAAGGTGACTGACTTTCTCACTTACTATGATTTGAACCTCTCCTGTGAGTTCAGTTTTAGATTCCGATGCTTCCCTTCATTTTTACTGTATACCTTGCAAATTCTTATCGACGATGGAGAACAGAAATTGCATCCGAATTTAATTCTAAAGGCACAATGCCGACTAAAGTACAAGAGGACTGACACTCTAACTTTCTATGATTGGAACCTCTCCTGTGAATCCGGTTTTAGATTCCGATGCTTCACTTCAGGTTTACCGTATCCCTTGGACCTTCTTATTGACGATGAAACACAGAGTTTGCATCCGAATTTAATACAAAAGGCGCAACGCCCACTTAAGTACATGAGGACTGACACTCTAACTTTCTATGAATTGAACTTCTCCTGTGAGTCCAGTTTTAGATTCCGATGCTTCACTTCAGGTTTACTGTATGCCTTGGACCTTCTTGTTGACGAAGAAATACAGAAATTGCATCCGAATTTAATACAAAAGGCACAATGCCGACTGAAGTACAAGAGGACTGACACTCTAACTTTCTATGATTTGAACCTCTCCTGTGAGTCCAGCTTTAGATTCCGATGCTTCACTTCAGATTTACTGTATCCCTTGGACCTTCTTATTTACGATGAAACACAGAAATTGCATCGGAATTAAATTCAAAACGCACAATGCCGACTTAAGTAAAAGAGGACTGACACTCTCACTTTCTATGATTTGAACCTCCCCTGTGAGTCCAGTTTTAGACTCCGATGCTTCACTTCAGGTTTTCTGTATCCCTAGGACCATCTTCTTGACGATGGAACACAGAAATTGCATCGGAATTAAATTCAAAAGGCACAATGCCGACTTAAGTACAAGAGGACTGACACTCTAACTTTCTATGATTTGAACCTCTCCTGTGAGTCCAGCTTTAGATTCCGATGCTTCACTTCAGATTTACTGTATCCTTTGGACCTTCTTATTTACGATGAAACACAGAAATTGCATCGGAATTAAATTCAAAATGCACAATGCTGACTTAAGTAAAAGAGGACTGACACTCTAACTTTCTATGATTTGAACCTCTCCTGTGAGTCCAGCTTTAGATTCCGATGCTTCACTTCAGGGTTACTGTATACCTTGCACCTTCTTATTGACGATGAAACACAGAAATTCCATCCGGTTTTAATTTAAAAGGCACAATACCGACTTAAGTACAAGAGGAGAGACACTCTAACTTTCTATGATTTGAACCTCTCCTGTGAGTCCAGTTTTAGATTCTGATGCTTCACTTCAGGTTTACTGTATCCCTTGGACCTTCTTATTGACGATTAAACACAGAATTGGCATCCGAATTTAATACAAAAGGCTCGTTACCGACTTAAGTACAAGAGGACTGGCACTCTAACTTTCTATAATGTGAACCTCTCCTGTGAGTCCAGTCTTAGATTCCGATGCTTCACTTCAGGTTTACTGTACACCTTGCACCTTCTTATTGACGATGCAACACAGAAATTGCATCCAAATTTAATACTAAAGGCACAATGCTGACTTAAGTACAAGAGGACTGACACTCTAACTTTCTATGATTGGAACCTCTCCTGTGAGTCCAGTTTTAGATTCTGTTGCTTCACTTCAGGTTTACTGTATACCTTGCACCTTCTTATTGACGATGAAACACATAAATTGCATCCGAATTTAATACAAAAGGCAAAATGCCGCCTTATGTACAAGAGGACTGACACTCTCACTTTCTACGATATGAACCTCTCCTGTGAGTCCAGTTTTAGAAAGCGATGTTTCACTTCAGGTTTACTGTACCCCTTGGACCTTCTTATTCACGATGAAACACAGAAATTGCATCCGAATTTAATACTAAAGGCACAATGCCGACTTAAGTACAAGAGGACTGACACTCTAACTTTCTGTGTTTTGAACCTCTCCAGTGAGTCCAGTTTTAGATTCCGATGCTTCACTTTAGGTTTACTATTTCCCTTGGACCTTCTTATTGCCAATGAAACACACAGTTTGCATCCGAATTTAATACAAAAGGCACAATGCCGACTATACTACAAGAGGACTGACACTCTAACTTTCTATGATTTGAACCTCTTGTGTGAGTCTAGATTTAGATTCCGATGTTCACTTCACGTTTACTGTATCCCATGGACATTCTTATTGACGATTAAACACAGAATTGGCATCCGAATTTAATACAAAAGGCTCAATACCGACTTAAGTACAAGAGGACTGACACTCTAACTTTCTATAATGTGAACCTCTCCTGTGAGTCCAGTTTTAGATTCCGATGCTTCACTTCGGGTTTGCTATATCCCTTGGACCTTCTTATTGACGATGAAACACAGAAATTGCACCGGAATTAAATTCAAATAGCACAATGCCGACTTAAGTACAAGAGGACTGACACTCTCACATTCTTTGATTTGAACCTCTACTGTGAGCCCAGTTTTAGATTCCGATGCTTCACTTTGTGTTTGCTGTATCACTTGGACCTTTTTATTGTCGATGCAACACAGAGTTTGCATCTGAATTTAATACAAAAGGCACAATGCCGACTTAAGTACAAGAGGACTGACACTCTAACTTTCTATTATTTGAACCTCTCCTGTGAGTCTAGTTTTAGATTCCGATGCTTCACTTCGGGTTTGCTGTATCCCTTGGACCTTCTTATTGACAATGAAACACAGAAATTGCCTCCGAATTTAATACAAAAGTCACAATGCCGACTTAAGTACAAGAGGACTGACACTCTAACTTGCTATTATTTGAACCTCTCCTGTGAGTCTAGTTTTAGATTCCGATGCATCACTTCAGGTATACTGTATCCCTTGGACGTTCTTATTGACGTTGAAACACAGAAATTGCATCAGAATGAAATTCAAAAAGCACAATTCCGACTTAAGTACAAGGTGACTGACTTTCTCACTTACTATGATTTGAACCTCTCCTGTGAGTTCAGTTTTAGATTCCGATGCTTCCCTTCATTTTTACTGTATACCTTGCAAATTCTTATCGACGATGGAGAACAGAAATTGCATCCGAATTTAATTCTAAAGGCACAATGCCGACTAAAGTACAAGAGGACTGACACTCTAACTTTCTATGATTGGAACCTCTCCTGTGAATCCGGTTTTAGATTCCGATGCTTCACTTCAGGTTTACCGTATCCCTTGGACCTTCTTATTGACGATGAAACACAGAGTTTGCATCCGAATTTAATACAAAAGGCGCAACGCCCACTTAAGTACATGAGGACTGACACTCTAACTTTCTATGAATTGAACTTCTCCTGTGAGTCCAGTTTTAGATTCCGATGCTTCACTTCAGGTTTACTGTATGCCTTGGACCTTCTTGTTGACGAAGAAATACAGAAATTGCATCCGAATTTAATACAAAAGGCACAATGCCGACTGAAGTACAAGAGGACTGACACTCTAACTTTCTATGATTTGAACCTCTCCTGTGAGTCCAGCTTTAGATTCCGATGCATCACTTCAGATTTACTGTATCCCTTGGACCTTCTTATTTACGATGAAACACAGAAATTGCATCGGAATTAAATTCAAAACGCACAATGCCGACTTAAGTAAAAGAGGACTGACACTCTCACTTTCTATGATTTGAACCTCCCCTGTGAGTCCAGTTTTAGACTCCGATGCTTCACTTCAGGTTTCTGTATCCCTAGGACCATCTTCTTGACGATGGAACACAGAAATTGCATCGGAATTAAATTCAAAAGGCACAATGCCGACTTAAGTACAAGAGGACTGACACTCTAACTTTCTATGATTTGAACCTCTCCTGTGAGTCCAGCTTTAGATTCCGATGCTTCACTTCAGATTTACTGTATCCTTTGGACCTTCTTATTTATGATGAAACACAGAGAATTGCATCGGAATTAAATTCAAAATGCACAATGCTGACTTAAGTAAAAGAGGACTGACACTCTAACTTTCTATGATTTGAACCTCTCCTGTGAGTCCAGCTTTAGATTCCGATGCTTCACTTCAGGGTTACTGTATACCTTGCACCTTCTTATTGACGATGAAACACAGAAATTCCATCCGGTTTTAATTTAAAAGGCACAATACCGACTTAAGTACAAGAGGAGAGACACTCTAACTTTCTATGATTTGAACCTCTCCTGTGAGTCCAGTTTTAGATTCTGATGCTTCACTTCAGGTTTACTGTATCCCTTGGACCTTCTTATTGACGATTAAACACAGAATTGGCATCCGAATTTAATACAAAAGGCTCGTTACCGACTTAAGTACAAGAGGACTGACACTCTAACTTTCTATAATGTGAACCTCTCCTGTGAGTCCAGTCTTAGATTCCGATGCTTCACTTCAGGTTTACTGTACACCTTGCACCTTCTTATTGACGATGCAACACAGAAATTGCATCCAAATTTAATACTAAAGGCACAATGCTGACTTAAGTACAAGAGGACTGACACTCTAACTTTCTATGATTGGAACCTCTCCTGTGAGTCCAGTTTTAGATTCTGTTGCTTCACTTCAGGTTTACTGTATACCTTGCACCTTCTTATTGACGATGAAACACATAAATTGCATCCGAATTTAATACAAAAGGCAAAATGCCGCCTTATGTACAAGAGGACTGACACTCTCACTTTCTACGATATGAACCGCTCCTGTGAGTCCAGTTTTAGAAAGCGATGTTTCACTTCAGGTTTACTGTACCCCTTGGACCTTCTTAATCACGATGAAACACAGAAATTGCATCCGAATTTAATACTAAAGGCACAATGCCGACTTAAGTACAAGAGGACTGACACTCTAACTTTCTGTGTTTTGAACCTCTCCAGTGAGTCCAGTTTTAGATTCCGATGCTTCACTTTAGGTTTACTATTTCCCTTGGACCTTCTTATTGCCAATGAAACACATAGTTTGCATCCGAATTTAATACAAAAGGCACAATGCCGACTATACTACAAGAGGACTGACACTCTAACTTTCTATGATTTGAACCTCTTGTGTGAGTCTAGATTTAGATTCCGATGTTCACTTCACGTTTACTGTATCCCATGGACATTCTTATTGACGATTAAACACAGAATTGGCATCCGAATTTAATACAAAAGGCTCAATACCGACTTAAGTACAAGAGGACTGACACTCTAACTTTCTATAATGTGAACCTCTCCTGTGAGTCCAGTTTTAGATTCCGATGCTTCACTTCGGGTTTGCTATATCCCTTGGACCTTCTTATTGACGATGAAACACAGAAATTGCACCGGAATTAAATTCAAATAGCACAATGCCGACTTAAGTACAAGAGGACTGACACTCTCACATTCTTTGATTTGAACCTCTACTGTGAGCCCAGTTTTAGATTCCGATGCTTCACTTTGTGTTTGCTGTATCACTTGGACCTTTTTATTGTCGATGCAACACAGAGTTTGCATCTGAATTTAATACAAATGGCACAATGCCGACTTAAGTACAAGAGGACTGACACTCTAACTTTCTATTATTTGAACCTCTCCTGTGAGTCTAGTTTTAGATTCCGATGCTTCACTTCGGGTTTGCTGTATCCCTTGGACCTTCTTATTGACAATGAAACACAGAAATTGCCTCCGAATTTAATACAAAAGTCACAATGCCGACTTAAGTACAAGAGGACTGACACTCTAACTTTCTATTATTTGAACCTCCCCTGTGAGTCTAGTTTTAGATTCCAATGCTTCACTTCAGGTTTAATGTATCCCTTGGACGTTCTTATTGACGATAAAACACAGAAATATCATCGGAATTAAATTCAAAAGGTACAATGCCGACATAAGTACAAGAGGACTGACACTCTAACTTTCTATGATTTGAACCTCTTGTGTGAGTCTAGTTTTAGATTCCGATGCTTCACTTCACGTTTACTGTGTCCCATGGCCATTCTTATTGACGATGAAACACAGAAATTGCATCCGAATTTAATACAAAAGGCACAATGGCGGCTTAAGTACAAGAGGACTGACACTCTCACTTTCTATGATTTGTACCTCTCCTGTGAGTCCAGTTTTAGATTCCGATCTTTCACTTCAGGTTTACTGTATACCTTGCACCTTCTTATTGACGATGAAACACAGAAATTGCATCGGAATTAAATTCAAAAAGCACAATGCCGGCTTAAGTACAAGAGGACTGACACTCTAACTTTCTATTATTTGAACCTCTCCTGTGAGTCTAGTTTTAGATTCCGATGCTTCACTTCGGGTTTGCTGTATCCCTTGGACCTTCTTATTGACGATGGAACACAGAAATTGCCTCCGAATTTAATACAAAAGTCACAATGCCGACTTACGTACAAGAGGACTGACACTCTCACTTTCTATAATGTGAACCTCTCCTGTGAGTCCAGTCTTGGATTCCGATGCTTCACTTCAGGTTTGCTGTATACCTTGCACCTTCTTATTTGCGATGCAACACAGAAATTGCATCCGAATTTAATACTAAAGGCACAATGCCGACTTAAGTACAAGAGGACTGACACTCTAACTTTCTATGATTGTAACCTCTCCTGTGAGCCAAGTTTTAGATTCCGTTGCTTCACTTCAGGTTTACTGTATACCTTGCACCTTCTTATTGACGATGAAACACAGAAATTGCATCGTAATTAAATTCAAAAAGCACAATGCCGGCTTAAGTACAAGAGGACTGACACTCTCACTTTCTTTGATTTGAACCTCTACTGTGAGTCCAGTTTTAGATTCTGATGCTTCACTTCGGGTTTACTTTATCCCTTGGACCTTCTTATTGTCGATGAAACACAGAGTTTGCATCCGAATTTAATACAAAAGTCACAATGCTGACTTAAGTACAAGAGGACTGACACTCTCACTTTATATGATTTGTACCTCTCCTGTGAGTCCAGTTTTAGATTCCGATGCTTCACTTCGGGTTTGCTGTATCCCTTGGAACTTCTTATTGACGATGAAACACAGAAATTGCACCGGAATTAAATTCAAAAAGGACAATGGCGACTTAAGTACAAGAGGACTGACACTTTCACTTTCTTTGATTTGAACCTCTACTGTGAGTCCAGTTTCAGATTCCGATGCTTCACTTCGGGTTTGCTGTATCCCTTGGACCTTCTTATTGTCGATGAAACACAGAGTTTGCAACCGAATTTAATACAAAAGGCACAATGCCGACTTAAGTACTAGAGGACTGACACTCTAACTTTCTATTATTTGAACCTCTCCTGTGAGTCTAGTTTTAGATTCCGAGGCTTCACTTCAGGTTTACAGTATCCATTGGACCTTCTTATTGACGATGAAACACTGAAATTGCCTCCGAATTTAATACAAAAGTCACAATCCGGCTTAAGTAGAAGAGGACTGACACTCTCACTTTCTATGATTTGAACCTCTCCTGTGAGTCCAGTGTTAGATTCCAATGCTTCACTTCAGGTTTACTGTATACCTTGCACCTTCTTATTGACGATGAAACACAGAAACTGGATCCGAATTTAATACAAAAGGCAAAATGCCGACTTATGTACAAGCGGACTGACACTCTCACTTTCTACGATTTGAACCTCTCCTGTGAGTCCAGTTTTAGATAGCGATGCCTCACTTCAGGTTTACTGTATCCCTTGGACCTTCTTATTGCCAATGAAACACAGAGTTTGCATCCGAATTAAATCAAAATTCACAATGCCGACTTAAGTACAAGAGGACTGACACTCTCACTTTCTACGAATTGAACCTCTTCAGTGAGTCCAGTTTTAGATTCCGAAGCTTCACTTCAAGATTATTGTATACCTTCCACCTTCTTATTGACGATGAAACACAGAAATTGCATCTGAATTTAATACAACAGGCACAATGCCGACTTAAGTACAGGAGGACTGACACTCTAACTCACTATGATTTCAACCTCTCCTGTGAATCCAGTTTTAGATTCTAATGCTTCACTTCAGTTTTACTGTATACCTTGCACCCTCTTATTGACGATGAAACACCGAAATTGCATGCGAATTTAATACAAAAAATCACAATGCCGACATAAGTACATAAGGACTGACGCTCTAACTTTCTGTGTTTTGAACCTCTCCTGTGAATCCAGTTTTAGATTCCGTTGCTTCACTTCAGGTTTACTGTATCCCTTTTACGTTCTTATTGACGATAAAACACAGAAATTGCGTCGGAATTAAATTCAAAAGGCACAATGACGACATAAGTACAAGAGGACTGACACTCTCACTTTCTATGATTTGTACCTCTCCTGTGAGTCCAGTTTTAGATTCCGATGCTTCACTTCAGGTTTACTGTATACCTTGCACCTTCTTATTGACGATGAAACACCAAAATTGTATCCGAATTTAATACAAAAGGCACAATGCCGACATAAGTACATAAGGACTGACACTCTAACTTTCTGTGTTTTGAACCTCTCCTGTGAGTCCAGTTTTAGATTCCGATGCTTCACTTCACGTTTACTGTATCCCATGGACATTCTTATTGACGATGAAACACAGAAATTGCATCTGAATTTAATACAAAAGGCACAATGGCGACTTAAGTACAAGAGGACTGACACTCTCACTTTCTATGATTTGTACCTCTCCTGTGAGTCCAGTTTTAAATTCCGATGCTTCACTTCGGGTTTGCTATATCCCTTGGACCTTCTTATTGACGATGAAACACAGAAATTGCACCGGAATTAATTTCAAAAGCACAATGCCGACTTAAGTACAAGAGGACTGACACTCTCACTTTCTTTGATTTGAACCTCGACTGTGAGTCCAGTTTTAGATTCCGATGCTTCACTTCGGGTTTGCTGTATCCCTTGGACCTTTTTATTGTCGATGCAACACAGAGTTTGCATCCGAATTTAATACAAAAGGCACAATACCGACTTAAGTACAAGAGGACTGACACTCTAACTTTCTATTATTTGAACCTCTCCAGTGAGTCTTGTTTTAGATTCCGATGCTTCACTTCAAGTTTACAGTAATCAATGGACCTTCTTATTGACGATGAAACACAGAAATTGCCTCCGAATTTAATACAAAAGTCACAATGCCGACTTAAGTACAAGAGGACTGACACTCTCACTTTGTATGATTTGTACCTCTTCTGTGAGTCCAGTTTTAGATTCCGATGCTTCACTTCGGGTTTGCTGTATCACTTGGACCTTCTTATTGACGATGAAACACAGAAATTGGGCCGGAATTAAATTCAAAAAGCACAATGCCGAGTTAAGTACAAGAGGACTGACACTCACACTTTCTTTGATTTGAACCTCTACTGTGAGTCCAGTTTTAGTTTCCGAAGCTTCACTTCGGGTTTGCTGTATCCCTTGGACCTTCTTATTGTCGATGAAACACAGAGTTTGCATCCAAATTTAGTACAAAAGGCACAATGCCGACTTAAGTACAAGAGGACTGACACTCTAACTTTCTATTATTTGAACCTCTCCTGTGAGTCTAGTTTTAGATTCCGATGCTTCACTTCAGGTTTACAGTATCCATTGGACCTTCTTATTGACGATGACACACAGAAATTGCATCGGAATTAAATTCAAAAGGCACAATTCCGACTTAAGTAAAAGAGGACTGACACTCTCACTTTCTATGATTTGAACCTCTTCTGTGATTCCAATTTTAGATTCCGTTGCTTCACTTCAGGTTTACTGTATCCCTTGGACGTTCTTATTGACGATAAAACACAGAAATTGCATCGGAATTAAATTCAAAATGTACAATGCCGGCATAAGTACAAGAGGACTGACACTCTAACTTTCTGTGATTTGGACCTCTCCTGTGAGTCCAGTTTTAGATTCTGATGCTTCACTACAGGTTTACTGTATCCCTTGGACCTTCTTATTGCCAATGAAACACAGAGTTTGCATCCGAATTTAATACAAAATGCACAATTTTGACTTAAGTACAAGAGGACTGACACTCTCACTTTCTACGATTTGAACCTCTCCAGTGAGTCCAGTTGTAGATTCCGATGCCTCACTTCAAGATTGTTGTATACCTTGCACCTTCTTATTGACGATGAAACACAGAAATTGCATCTGAATTTAATACAACAGGCACAATGCCGACTTAAGTACAAGAGGACTGACACTCTCACAGTCTATGATTTGAACCTCTCCTGTGGGTCCAGTTTTAGATTGCGATGTTTCACTTCAGATTTCCTGTATCCCTTGGACATTCTTATTGACGATGAAACACGGAAATTGCTTCCGAATTTAATAGAAAAGGAACAATGGCGACTAAAGTACAAGAGGACTGACACTCTCACCTTCTATGATTTGAAACTCTCCTGGGAGTCCAGTTTTAGATTCCGATGTTTCACATCAGGTTTACTGTATGCCTTGCACCTTCTTATTGACGATGAAACACAGAAATTGCATCGGAATTAAATTCGAAAAGCACAATGCCGACTTAAGTACAAGTTGACTGACACTCTAACTCACTATGATTTGAACCTCTCCTGTGAGTCCAGTTTTAGATTCTAATGCTTCACTTCAGTTTTACTGTATCCCTTGGACCTTCTTATTGACGATGAAACACAGAAATTGCATCCGAATTTAATACAAAAGGCACAATGCCGACTCAAGTACAAGAGGACTGACACTCTCACTTTCTATGATTGGAACCTCTCCTGTGAGTCCAGTATTAGATTCCGATGCTTCACTTCGGATTTACTGTATACCTTGCACCTTCTTATTGACGATGAATCACAGAAATTTCATCCGAATTGAATACAAAAGGCACAATGCCGTCTATAGTACAAGAGGACTGACACTCTCACTTTCTATGATTTGAATCTCTCCAGTGAGTCCAGTTTTAGATTGTGATGCTTCACTTCAGGATTACTGTTTTTCTTGGACCTTCTTATTGCCAATGAAACACAGAGTTTGCATCCGAATTTAATACAAAAGGCACAATGAAGACTTAACTACAAGACGACTGACACTCTAACTTTCTACGATTTGAACCTCTTGTGTGAGTCTAGTTTTAGATTCCGATGCTTCACTTCACGTTTACTGTATACCTTGCACCTTCTTATTGACGATGAAACACAGAAATTGCATCCGAATTTAATACAAAAGGCACAATACCGACTTAAGTACAAGATAAGAGACACTCTAACTCTCTATGATTTGAACCTCTCCTGTGAGTCCAGTTTTAGATTCTGATGCTTCACTTCAGGATTAATGTATCCCTTGGACCTTCTTATTGACGATAAAGCACAGAATTGGCATCCGAATTTAATACAAAAGTTACAATTACGACTTAAGTGCAAGAGGACTGACACTCTAACTTTCTATGATTGGAACCTCTCCTGTGATTCCAGTTTTAGATTCCGATGCTTCATTTCAGGTGTACTGTATACCTTGCACCTTCTTATTGACGATGAAACACAGAAATTGCATCGGAATTAAATTCAAAAAGCACAATGCCGACTTAAGTACAAGAGGACTGACACTCTCACTCTCTTTGATTTGAACCTCTACTGTGAGTCCAGTTTTAGATTCCGATGCTTCACTTCAGGTTTGCTGTATCCCTTGGACCTTCTAATTGTCGATGAAACACAGAGTTTGCATCCGAATTTAATACAAAAGGCACAATGCCGACTTAAGTACAAGAGGATTGACACTCTAACTTCCTATTATTTGAACCTCTCCTGTGAGTCTAGTTTTAGATTCCGATTTTTCACTTCAGGTTTACAGTGTCCATTGGACCTTCTTATTGACGATGAAACACAGAAATTGCATCCGAATTTAATACAAATGTCACAATGCAGACTAAAGTACAAGATTACTGACACTCTCACTTTCTATGATTTGAACCTCTCCTATGAGTTCAGTTTTACATTCGGATGCTTCACTTCAGGTTTACTGTATCCTTTGGACCCCCTTATTGACGATGAAACACAGAAATTTCACCTGAATTTGATACAAAAGGCACAATGCCGATTCAAGTACAACAGGAATGACACTCTCACTTTCTATGATTTGAACCTCACCTGTGAGTCCAGTTTTAGATTCCGGTGCTTCACTTCAGGTTTACTGTATACCTTGCACCTTCTTATTGACGATGAAACACAGATATTTCATCCGAATCTAATTAAAAGGCACAATGCCGACATTAGTACATGAGGACTGACACTCTCACTTTCTATGATTTGAACCTCTCCAGTGAGTCCAGTTTTAGATTCCGATGCTTCACTTCAGGTTTACTATATCCCTTGGATCTTCGTATTGACGATGAAACACAGAAATTCCATCCGAATTTAATACAAAAGGCACAATGCCGACTTAAGTACGAGAGGACTGACACACTCAATTTCTATGATTTGTAACCCTCCTGTGAGTCCAGTTTCAGATTCCGATGCTTCACTTCAGGTTTACTGTATACCTTGCCCCTTCTTATTGACGATGAAACACAGAAATTGCATCCGAATTTAATACAAAAGGCACAATGCCGACTTAAGTACAAGAGGACTGACACTCTCACTTTCTACGATTTGAACCTCTCCAGTGAGCCAAGTTTTAGATTCCGATGCTTCACTTCAAGATTATTGTGTACCTTGCACCTTCTTATTGACGATGAAACACAGAAATTGCATCCGAACTTAATACAACAGGCACAATGCCGACTTAAGTACAAGAGGACTGACACTCTCACTTTCTATGATTTGAACCTCTCCTGTGAGTCCAGTTTTTGATTGCGATGCTTCACTTCAGATTTACTGTATCCCTTGGACATTCTTATTGACGATGAAACACGGAAATTGCTTCCGAATTTAATAGAAAAGGAACAATGGCGACTAAAGTACAAGAGGACTGACACTCTCACTTTCTATGATTTGAAACTCTCCAGTGAGTCCAGTTTAGGTTCCGATGCTTCACTTGAAGATTATTGTGTACCTTGCTCCTTCTTATTGACGATGAAACACAGAAATTGCATCCGAATTTAATACAACAGGCACAATGCCGACGTAAGTACAAGAGGACTGACACTCTCACTTTCTATGATTTGAACCTCTCCTGTGAGTCCAGTTTTAGATTGCGATGCTTCACTTCTGATTTACTGTATCCCTTGGACATTCTTATTGACGATGAAACATGGAAATTGCCTCCGAATTTAATACAAAAGGAACAATGGCGACTAAATTACAAGAGGACTGACACTCTCACTTTCTATGATTTGAAACTCTCCTGTGAGTCCAGTTTTAGATTCCGATGTTTCACTTCAGGTTTACTGTATACCTTGAACCTTCTTATTGACGATGAAACATAAAAATTGCATCGGAATTAAATTCAAAAAGCACAATGCCGACTTAAGTACAAGAGGACTGACACTAACTTTCTATGTTTTGAATCACTCCTGTGAGTGCAGTTTTACATTCCGATGCTTCACTTCTGGTTTACTGTATCCCTTGGACCTTTTTATTGACGATGAAACACAGAAATTGCATCCGAATTTAATACAAAAGGCACAATGCCGACTTAAGTACAAGAGGACTGACACTCTCACTTTCTATGATTTGTACCTCTCCTGTGAGTCTAGTTTTAGATTCCGATGCTTCACTTCGGGTTTGCTGTATCCCTTGGACCTTCTTATTGACGATGGAACACAGAAATTGCCTCCGAATTTAATACAAAAGTCACAATGCCGACTTAAGTACAGGAGGACTGACACTCTCACTTTCTATAATGTGAACCTCTCCTGTGAGTCCAGTCTTAGATTCCGATGCTTCACTTCAGGTTTACTGTATACCTTGCACCTTCTTATTTGCGATGCAACACAGAAATTGCATCCGAATTTAATACTAAAGGCACAATGCCGACTTAAGTACAGGAGGACTGACACTCTAACTTTCTACGATTGGAACTTCTCCTGTGAGCCAAGTTTTAGATTCCGTTGCTTCACTTCAGGTTTACTGTATACCTTGCACCTTCTTATTGACGATGAAACACAGAAATTGCATCGTAATTAAATTCAAAAAGCACAATGCCGACTTAAGTACAAGAGGACTGACACTCTCACTTTCTTTGATTTGAACCTCTACTGTGAGTCCAGTTTAAGATTCTGATGCTTCACTTCGGGTTTGCTTTATCCCTTGGACCTTCTTATTGTCGATGAAACACAGAGTTTGCATCCGAATTTAATACAAAAGTCACAATGCTGACTTAAGTACAAGAGGACTGACACTCTCACTTTATATGATTTGTACCTCTCCTGTGAGTCCAGTTTTAGATTCCGATGCTTCACTTCGGGTTTGCTGTATCCCTTGGAACTTCTTATTGACGATGAAACACAGAAATTGCGCCGGAATTAAATTGAAAAAGGACAATGCCGACTTAAGTACAAGAGGACTGACACTCTCACTTTCTTTGATTTGAACCTCTACTGTGAGTCCAGTTTCAGATTCCGATGCTTCACTTCGGGTTTGCTGTATCCCTTGGACCTTCTTATTGTCGATGAAACACAGAGTTTGCAACCGAATTTAATACAAAAGGCACAATGCCGACTTAAGTACAAGAGGACTGACACTCTAACTTTCTATTATTTGAACCTCTCCTGTGAGTCTAGTTTTAGATTCCGAGGCTTCACTTCAGGTTTACAGTATCCATTGGACCTTCTTATTGACGATGAAACACTGAAATTGCCTCCGAATTTAATACAAAAGTCACAATCCGGCTTAAGTAGAAGAGGACTGACACTCTCACTTTCTATGATTTGAACCTCTCCTGTGAGTCCAGTGTTAGATTCCGATGCTTCACTTCAGGTTTACTGTATACCTTGCACCTTCTTATTGACGATGAAACACAGAAATTGGATCCGAATTTAATACAAAAGGCAAAATGCCGACTTATGTACAAGAGGACTGACACTCTCACTTTCTACGATTTGAACCTCTCCTGTGAGTCCAGTTTTAGATAGCGATGCCTCACTTCAGGTTTACTGTATCCCTTGGACCTTCTTATTGACGATGACACACAGAAATTGCATCGGAATTAAATTCAAACGGCACAATGCCGACATAAGTACAAGAGGACTGACACACTAACTTTCTGTGATTTGAACCTCTCCTGTGAGTCCAGTTTTAGATTCTGATGCTTCACTTCAGGTTTACTGTATCCCTTGGACCTTCTTATTGCCAATGAAACACAGAGTTTGCATCCGAATTAAATCAAAATTCACAATGCCGACTTAAGTACAAGAGGACTGACATTCTCACTTTCTACGATTTGAACCTCTTCAGTGAGTCCAGTTTTAGATTCCGATGCTTCACTTCAAGATTATTGTATACCTTCCACCTTCTTATTGACGATGAAACACAGAAATTGCATCTGAATTTAATACAACAGGCACAATGCCGACTTAAGTACAGGAGGACTGACACTCTCACTTTCTATGATTAGAACCTCTCCTGTAAGTCCAGTTTTTGATTGCGATGCTTCACTTCAGATTTACTGTATCCCTTGGACATTCTTATTGACGATGAAACACGGAAATTGCTTCCGAATTTAATAGAAAAGGAACAATGGCGACTAAAGTACAAGAGGACTGACACTCTCACTTTCTATGATTTGAAACTCTCCAGTGAGTCCAGTTTAGGTTCCGATGCTTCACTTGAAGATTATTGTGTACCTTGCTCCTTCTTATTGACGATGAAACACAGAAATTGCATCCGAATTTAATACAACAGGCACAATGCCGACTTAAGTACAAGAGGACTGACACTCTCACTTTCTATGATTTGAACCTCTCCTGTGAATCCAGTTTTAGATTCCGTTGCTTCACTTCAGGTTTACTGTATCCCTTTTACGTTCTTATTGACGATAAAACACAGAAATTGCGTCGGAATTAAATTCAAAAGGCACAATGCCGACATAAGTACAAGAGGACTGACACTCTAACTTTCTGTGATTTGAACCTCTCCTGTGAGTCCAGTTTTAGTTTCCGATGCTTCACTTCAGGTTTACTATAACCCCTGGACTTTCGTATTGACGATGAAACACAGAAATTGCATCCGAATTTAATACAAAAGGCACAATGCCGACTTAAGTACAAGAGTACTGACACTCTCACTTTCTATTATTTGAACCTCTCCTTTGAGTCCAGTTTTTAGTTCCGATGCTTCACTTCAGGTTTACTGTATCCCTTGGACCTTCTTATTGACGATGAAACACAGAAATTTCCTCCGAATTTAATACAAAATTCAGAAGGCCAACTTAAGTACAAGAGGACTGACACTCTCACTTTCTATGATTTGTACCTCTCCTGTGAGTCCAGTTTTAGATTCCGATGCTTCACTTCAGGTTTACTGTATACCTTGCACCTTCTTATTGACGATGAAACACCAAAATTGTATCCGAATTTAATACAAAAGGCACAATGCCGACATAAGTACATAAGGACTGACACTCTAACTTTCTGTGTTTTGAACCTCTCCTGTGAGTCCAGTTTTAGATTCCGATGCTTCACTTCACGTTTACTGTATCCCATGGACATTCTTATTGACGATGAAACACAGAAATTGCATCCGAATTTAATACAAAAGGCACAATGGCGACTTAAGTACAAGAGGACTGACACTCTCACTTTCTATGATTTGTACCTCTCCTGTGAGTCCAGTTTTATATTCCGATGCTTCACTTCGGGTTTGCTATATCCCTTGGACCTTCTTATTGACGATGAAACACAGAAATTGCACCGGAATTAAATTCAAAAGCACAATGCCGACTTAAGTACAAGAGGACTGACACTCTCACTTTCTTTGATTTGAACCTCGACTGTGAGTCCAGTTTTAGATTCCGATGCTTCACTTCGGGTTTGCTGTATCCCTTGGACCTTTTTATTGTCGATGCAACACAGAGTTTGCATCCGAATTTAATACAAAAGGCACAATACCGACTTAAGTACAAGAGGACTGACACTCTAACTTTCTATTATTTGAACCTCTCCAGTGAGTCTAGTTTTAGATTCCGATGCTTCACTTCAGGTTTACAGTAATCATTGGACCTTCTTATTGACGATGAAACACAGAAATTGCCTCCGAATTTAATACAAAAGTCACAATGCCGACTTAAGTACAAGAGGGACTGACACTCTCACTTTGTATGATTTGTACCTCTTCTGTGAGTCCAGTTTTAGATTCCGATGCTTCACTTTGGGTTTGCTGTATCCCTTGGACCTTCTTATTGACGATGAAACACAGAAATTGGGCCGGAATTAAATTCAAAAAGCACAATGCCGAGTTAAGTACAAGAGGACTGACACTCTCACTTTCTTTGATTTGAACCTCTACTGTGAGTCCAGTTTTAGATTCCGAAGCTTCACTTCGGGTTTGCTGTATCCCTTGGACCTTCTTATTGTCGATGAAACACAGAGTTTGCATCCAAATTTAGTAGAAAAGGCACAATGCCGACTTAAGTACAAGAGGACTAACACTCTAACTTTCTATTATTTGAACCTCTCCTGTGAGTCTAGTTTTAGATTCCGATGCTTCACTTCAGGTTTACAGTATCCATTGCACCTTCTTATTGACGATGACACACAGAAATTGCATCGGAATTAAATTCAAAAGGCACAATTCCGACTTAAGTAAAAGAGGACTGACACTCTCACTTTCTATGATTTGAACCTCTTCTGTGATTCCAATTTTAGATTCCGTTGCTTCACTTCAGGTTTACTGTATCCCTTGGACGTTCGTATTGACGATAAAACACAGAAATTGCATCGGAATTAAATTCAAAAGGTACAATGCCGGCATAAGTACAAGAGGACTGACACTCTAACTTTCTGTGATTTGGACCTCTCCTGTGAGTCCAGTTTTAGATTCTGATGCTTCACTTCAGTTTTACTGTATCCCTTGGACCTTCTTATTGCCAATGAAACACAGAGTTTGCATCCGAATTTAATACAAAATGCACAATTTTGACTTAAGTACAAGAGGACTGACACTCTCACTTTCTACGATTTGAACCTCTCCAGTGAGTCCAGTTGTAGATTCCGATGCCTCACTTCAAGATTGTTGTATACCTTGCACCTTCTTATTGACGATGAAACACAGAAATTGCATCTGAATTTAATACAACAGGCACAATGCCGACTTAAGTACAAGAGGACTGACACTCTCACAGTCTATGATTTCAACCTCTCCTGTGGGTCCAGTTTTAGATTGCGATGTTTCACTTCAGATTTCCTGTATCCCTTGGACATTCTTATTGACGATGAAACACGGAAATTGCTTCCGAATTTAATAGAAAAGGAACAATGGCGACTAAAGTACAAGAGGACTGACACTCTCACCTTCTATGATTTGAAACTCTCCTGGGAGTCCAGTTTTAGATTCCGATGTTTCACTTCAAGTTTACTGTATGCCTTGCACCTTCTTATTGACGATGAAACACAGAAATTGCATCGGAATTAAATTCAAAAAGCACAATGCCGACTTAAGTACAAGAGGACTGACACTCTAACTCACTATGATTTGAACCTCTCCTGTGAGTCCAGTTTTAGATTCTAATGCTTCACTTCAGTTTTACTGTATCCCTTGGACCTTCTTATTGACGATGAAACACAGAAATTGCATCCGAATTTAATACAAAAGGCATAATGCCGACTCAAGTACAAGAGGACTGACACTCTCACTTTCTATTATTGGAACCTCTCCTGTGAGTCCAGTATTAGATTCCGATGCTTCACTTCGGATTTACTGTATACCTTGCACCTTCTTATTGACGATGAATCACAGAAATTTCAACCGAATTGAATACAAAAGGCACAATGCCGACTATAGTACAAGAGGACTGACACTCTCACTTTCTATGATTTGAACCTCTCCAGTGAGTCCAGTTTTAGATTGTGATGCTTCACCTCAGGATTACTGTTTTTCTTGGACCTTCTTATTGCTAATGAAACACAGAGTTTGCATCCGAATTTAATACAAAAGGCACAATGCCGACTTAACTACAAGACGACTGACACTCTAACTTTCTACGATTTGAACCTTTTGTGTGAGTCTAGTTTTAGATTCCGATGCTTCAGTTCACGTTTACTGTATACCTTGCACCTTCTTATTGACGATGAAACGCAGAAATTGCATCCGAATTTAATACAAAAGGCACAATACCGACTTATGTACAAGATGAGAGACACTCTAACTCTCTATGATTTGAACCTCTCCTGTGAGTCCAGTTTTAGATTCTGATGCTTCACTTCAGGATTACTGTTTCCCTTGGACCTTCTTATTGACGATAAAGCACAGAATTGGCATCCGAATTTAATACAAAAGTCACAATTACGACTTAAGTACAAGAGGACTGACACTCTAACATTCTATGATTGGAACCTCTCCTGTGAGTCCAGTTTTAGATTCCGATGCTTCATTTCAGGTGTACTGTATACCTTGCACCTTCTTATTGACGATGAAACACAGAAATTGCATCGGAATTAAATTCAAAAAGCACAATGCCGACTTAAGTACAAGAGGACTGACACTCTCACTCTCTTTGATTTGAACCTCTACTGTGAGTCCAGTTTTAGATTCCGATGCTTCACTTCAGGTTTGCTGTATCCCTTGGACCTTCTTATTGTCGATGAAACACAGAGTTTGCATCCGAATTTAATACAAAAGGCACAATGCCGACTTAAGTACAAGAGGATTGACACTCTAACTTCCTATTATTTGAACCTCTCCTGTGAGTCTAGTTTTAGATTCCGATTTTTCACTTCAGGTTTACAGTGTCCATTGGACCTTCTTATTGACGATGAAACACAGAAATTGCATCCGAATTTAATACAAATGGCACAATGCCGACTAAAGTACAAGATTACTGACACTCTCACTTTCTATGATTTGAACTTCTCCTATGAGTTCAGTTTTACATTCGGATGCTTCACTTCAGGTTTACTGTATCCTTGGACCCCCTTATTGACGATGAAACACAGAAATTTCACCCGAATTTGATACAAAAGGCACAATGCCGATTCACGTACAACAGGAATGACACTCTCACTTTCTATGATTTGAACCTCACCTGTGAGTCCAGTTTTAGATTCCGGTGCTTCACTTCAGGTTTACTGTATACCTTGCACCTTCTTATTGACGATGAAACACAGATATTTCATCCGAATCTAATTAAAAGGCACAATGCCGACATTAGTACATGAGGACTGACACTCTCACTTTCTATGATTTGAACCTCTCCAGTGAGTCCAGTTTTAGATTCCGATGCTTCACTTCAGGTTTACTATAACCCTTGGATCTTCGTATTGACGATGAAACACAGAAATTCCATCCGAATTTAATACAAAAGGCACAATGCCGACTTAAGTACGAGAGGACTGACACTCTCAATTTCTATGATTTGTAACCCTCCTGTGAGTCCAGTTTTAGATTCCGATGCTTCACTTCAGGTTTACTGTATACCTTGCACCTTCTTATTGACGATGAAACACTGAAATTGCATCCGAATTTAATGCAAAAGGCACAATGCCGACTTAAGTACAAGAGGACTGACACTCTCACTTTCTACGATTTGAACCTCTCCAGTGAGCCCAGTTTTAGATTCCGATGCTTCACTTCAAGATTATTGTGTACCTTGCACCTTCTTATTGACGATGAAACACAGAAATTGCATCCGAACTTAATACAACAGGCACAATGCCGACTTAAGTACAAGAGGACTGACACTCTCACTTTCTATGATTTGAACCTCTCATGTGAGTCCAGTTTTAGATTGCGATGCTTCACTTCAGATTTACTGTATCCCTTGGACATTCTTATTGACGATGAAACACGGAAATTGCTTCCGAATTTAATAGAAAAGGAACAATGGCGACTAAAGTACAAGAGGACTGACACTCTCACTTTCTATGATTTGAAACTCTCCAGTGAGTCCAGTTTAGGTTCCGATGCTTCACTTGAAGATTATTGTGTACCTTGCACCTTCTTATTGACGATGAAACACAGAAATTGCATCCGAATTTAATACAACAGGCACAATGCCGACTTAAGTACAAGAGGACTGACACTCTCACTTTCTATGATTTGAACCTCTCCTGTGAGTCCAGTTTTAGATTGCGATGCTTCACTTCTGATTTACTGTATCCCTTGGACATTCTTATTGACGATGCTACATGGAAATTGCTTCCGAATTTAATACAAAAGGAACAATGGCGACTAAATTACAAGAGGACTGACACTCTCACTTTCTATGATTTGAAACTCTCCTGTGAGTCCAGTTTTAGATTCCGATGTTTCACTTCAGGTTTACTGTATACCTTGAACCTTCTTATTGACGATGAAACATAAAAATTGCATCGGAATTAAATTCAAAAAGCACAATGCCGACTTAAGTACAAGAGAACTGACACTAACTTTCTATGATTTGAACCACTCCTGTGAGTGCAGTTTTACATTCCGATGCTTCACTTCTGGTTTACTGTATCCCTTGGACCTTTTTATTGACGATGAAACACAGAAATTGCATCCGAATTTAATACAAAAGGCACAATGCCGACTTAAGTACAAGAGGACTGACACTCTCACTTTCTATTATTTGAACCTCTCCTTTGAGTCCAGTTTTTAGTTCCGATGCTTCACTTCAGGTTTACTGTATCCCTTGGACCTTCTTATTGACGATGAAACACAGAAATTTCCTCCGAATTTAATACAAAAGTCAGAATGCCGACTTAAGTACAAGAGGACTGACACTCTCACTTTCTATGATTTGTACCTCTCCTGTGAGTCCAGTTTTAGATTCCGATGCTTCACTCAGGTTTACTGTATACCTTGCACCTTCTTATTGACGATGAAACACCAAAATTGTATCCGAATTTAATACAAAAGGCCCAATGCCGACATAAGTACATAAGGACTGACACTCTAACTTTCTGTGTTTTGAACCTCTCCTGTGAGTCCAGTTTTAGATTCCGATGCTTCACTTCAGGTTTACTGTTTCCCTTGGACCTTCTTAATGCCAATGAAACACAGAGTTTGCATCCGAATTTAATACAAAAGGCACAATGCCGACTTAACTACAAGAGGACTGACACTCTAACTTTCTATGATTTGAACCCCTTGTGTGAGTCTAGTTTTAGATTCCGATGCTTCACTTCACGTTTACTGTATCCCATGGACATTCTTATTGACGATGAAACACAGAAATTGCATCCGAATTTAATACAAAAAGCACAATGGCGACTTAAGTACAAGAGGACTGACACTCTCACTTTCTATGATTTGTACCTCTCCTGTGAGTCCAGTTTTAGATTCCGATGCTTCACTTCGGGTTTGCTATATCCCTTGGACCTTCTTATTGACGATGAAACACAGAAATTGCCTCCGAATTTAATACAAAAGTCACAATGCCGACTTAAGTACAAGAGGACTGACACTCTCACTTTCTTTGATTTGAACCTCTACTGTGAGTCCACTTTTAGATTCCGATGCTTCACTTCGGGTTTGCTGTATCCCTTGGACCTTCTTATTGTCGATGAAACACAGAGTTTGCATCCAAATTTAGTACAAAAGGCACAATGCCGACTTAAGTACAAGAGGACTGACACTCTAACTTTCTATTATTTGAACCTCTCCTGTGAGTCTAGTATTAGATTCCGATGCTTCACTTCAGGTTTACAGTATCCATTGGACCTTCTTATTGACGATGACACACAGAAATTGCATCGTAATTAAATTCAAAAGGCACAATTCCGACTTAAGTAAAAGAGGACTGACACTCTCACTTTCTATGATTTGAACCTCTCCTGTGAATCCAATTTTAGATTCCGTTGCTTGACTTCAGGTTTACTGTATCCCCAGGACGTTCTTATTGACGATAAAACACAGAAATTGCATCGGAATTAAATTCAAAAGGTACAATGCCGGCATAAGTACAAGAGGACTGACACTCTAACTTTCTGTGATTTGGACCTCTCCTGTGAGTCCAGTTTTAGATTCTGATGCTTCACTTCAGGTTTACTGTATCCCTTGGACCTTCTTATTGCCAATGAAACACAGAGTTTGCATCCGAATTTAATACAAATTGCACAATTTTTGACTTAAGTACAAGAGGACTGACACTCTCACTTTCTACGATTTGAACCTCTCCAGTGAGTCCAGTTGTAGATTCCGATGCCTCACTTCAAGATTGTTGTATACCTTGCACCTTCTTATTGACGATGAAACACAGAAATTGCATCTGAATTTAATACAACAGGCACAATGCCGACTTAAGTACAAGAGGACTGACACTCTCACAGTCTATGATTTGAACCTCTCCTGTGGGTCCAGTTTTAGATTGCGATGTTTCACTTCAGATTTCCTGTATCCCTTGGACAATCTTATTGACGATGAAGCACGGAAATTGCTTCCGAATTTAATAGAAAAGGAACAATGGCGACTAAAGTACAAGAGGACTGACACTCTCACCTTCTATGATTTGAAACTCTCCTGGGAGTCCAGTTTTAGATTCCGATGTTTCACTTCAGGTTTACTGTATGCCTTGCACCTTCTTATTGACGATGAAACACAGAAATTGCATCGGAATTAAATTCAAAAAGCACAATGCCGACTTAAGTACAAGAGGACTGACACTCTAACTCACTATGATTTGAACCTCTCCTGTGAGTCCAGTTTTAGATTCTAATGCTTCACTTCAGTTTTACTGTATCCCTTGGACCTTCTTATTGACGATGAAACACAGAAATTGCATCCGAATTTAATACAAAAGGCACAATGCCGACTCAAGTACAAGAGGACTGACACTCTCACTTTCTATGATTCGAACCTCTCCTGTGAGTCCAGTATTAGATTCTGATGCTTCACTTCGGATTTACTGTATACCTTGCATCTTCTTATTGACGGTGAATCACAGAAATTTCATCCGAATTGAATACAAAATGCACAAGGCCGACTATAGTACAAGAGGACTGACTTTCTCACTTTCTATGATTTGAACCTCTCCAGTGAGTCCAGTTTTAGATTGTGATGCTTCACTTCAGGATTACTGTTTTTCTTGGACCTTCTTATTGCCAATGAAACACAGAGTTTGCATCCGAATTTAATACAAAAGGCACAATGCCGACTTAACTACAAGACGACTGACACTCTAACTTTCTATGATTTGAACCTCTTGTGTGAGTCTAGTTTTAGATTCCGATGCTTCACTTCACGTTTACTGTATCCCTTGGACCTTCTTAATGACGATGAAACACAGAATTGGCATCCGAATTTAATACAAAAGTCACAATGACGACTTAAGTACAAGAGGACTGACACTCTAACTTTCTATGATTGGAACCTCTCCTGTGAGTCCAGTTTTAGATTCCGATGCTTCATTTCAGGTTTACTGTATACCTTGCACCTTCTTATTGACGATGAAACACAGAAATTGCATCGGAATTAAATTCAAAAAGCACAATGCCGACTTAAGTACAAGAGGACTGACACTCTCACTCTCTTTGATTTGAACCTCTACTGTGAGTCCAGTTTTAGATTCCGATGCTTCACTTCAGGTTTGCTGTATCCCTTGGACCTTCTTATTGTCGATGAAACACAGAGTTTGCATCCGAATTTAATACAAAAGGCACAATGCCGACTTAAGTACAAGAGGATTGACACTCTAACTTCCTATTATTTGAACCTCTCCTCTGAGTCTAGTTTTAGATTCCGATGCTTCACTTCAGGTTTACAGTGTCCATTGGACCTTCTTATTGACGATGAAACACAGAAATTGCATCCGAATTTAATACAAATGGCACAATGCCGCCTAAAGTACAAGATTACTGACACTCTCACTTTCTATGATTTGAACCTCTCCTATGAGTTCAGTTTTACATTCAGATGCTTCACTTCAGGTTTACTGTATCCCTTGGACCTCCTTATTGACGATGAAACACAGATATTTCATCCGAATCTAATTAAAAGGCACAATGCCGACATTAGTACATGAGGACTGACACTCTCACTTTCTATGATTTGAACCTCTCCAGTGAGTCCAGTTTTAGATTCCGATGCTTCACTTCAGGTTTACTATATCCCTTGGATCTTCGTATTGACGATGAAACACAGAAATTCCATCCGAATTTAATACAAAAGGCACAATGCCGACTTAAGTACGAGAGGACTGACACTCTCAATTTCGATGATTTGTAACACTCCTGTGAGTCCAGTTTTAGATTCCGATGCTTCACTTCAGGTTTACTGTATACCTTGCACCTTCTTATTGACGATGAAACACAGAAATTGCATCCGAATTTAATACAACAGGCACAATGCCGACTTAAGTACAAGAGGACTGACACTCTCACTTTCTATGATTTGAACCTCTCCTGTGAGTCCAGTTTTAGATTGCGATGCTTCACTTCAGATTTACTGTATCCCTTAGACATTCTTATTGACGATGAAACATGGAAATTGCTTCCGAATTTAATACAAAAGGAACAATGGCCACTAAAGTACAAGAGGACTGACACTCTCACTTTCTATGATTTGAAACTCTCCTGTGAGTCCAGTTTTAGATTCCGATGTTTCACTTCAGGTTTACTGTATACCTTGAACCTTCTTATTGACGATGAAACATAAAAATTGCATCGGAATTAAATTCAAAAAGCACAATGCCGACTTAAGTACAAGAGGACTGACACTAACTTTCTATGATCTGAACCACTCCTGTGAGTACAGTTTTACATTCCGATGCTTCACTTCTGGTTTACTGTATCCCTTGGACCTTTTTATTGACGATGAAACACAGAAATTGCATCCGAATTTAATACAAAAGGCACAATACCGACTTAAGTACAAGAGGACTGACACTCTCACTTTCTATGATTTGAACCTCTCCTGTGAGTCCAGTCTTAGATTCCGATGCTTCACTTCTGGTTTACTGTATACCTTGTACCCTCTTTTTGACGATGAAACACTGAAATTGCATCCGAATTTAATACAACTGGCACAATGGCGACTTAAGTACAAGAGGACTGACACTCCGACTTTCTATGATTTGAACCTCTACTGTGAGTCCAGTTTTAGATTCCGATGCTTCACTTCAGGTTTACTTTATCCCTTGGACCTTCTTATTGTCGATGAAACACAGAGCTTGCATCCGAATTTAATACAAAAGGCACAATGCCGACTTAAGTGCAAGAGGACTGACACTCTAACTTTCTATGATTTGAACCTCTCCTGTGAGTCTAGTTTTGGATTCCGTTGCTTCACTTCAGGTTCACAGTCTCCCTTGGAACATCGTATTGACGATGAAACACAGAAATTGCATGTGAATTTAATTCAAATGGCACAATGCCGACTTAAGTACAAGAGGACTGACACTCCCACTTCCTATGATTTGAAGCTCTCCTATGAGTTCAGTTTTAGATTCCGATGCTTCACTTCAGGTTTACTGTATCCCTTGGATCTTCGAATTGACGATGAAACACAGAAATTGCATCCGAATTTAATACAAAAGGCACGATGTCACCTTAAGTACAAGAGGACTAACACTCTCACTTTCTATGACTTGTACCTCTCCTGTGAGTCCAGTTTTAGATTCCGATGCTTCACTTCAGGTTTACTGTATACCTTGCACCTTCTTATTGACGATGAAACACAGAAATTGCATCGGAATTAAATTCAAAAAGCATAATGCCGACTTAGGTACAAGAGGACTGACACTCTCACTTTCTTTGACTTGAACCTCTACTGTGAGTCCAGTTTTAGATTACGATGTTTCACTTCGGGTTTGCTGTATCCCTTGGACCTTCTTATTGTCGATCAAACACAGAGTTTGCATCCGAATTTAATACAAAAGGCACAATGCACAGAAATTTCATCTGAATCTAATTAAAAGGCACAATGCCGACTTTAGTACATGAGGACTGACACTCTCACTTTCTATGATTTGAACCTCTACTGTGAGTCCAGTTTTAGATTCCGATGTTTCACTTCGGGTTTGCTGTATCCCTTGGACCTTCTTATTGTCGATGAATCACAGAGTTTGCATCCGAATTTAATACAAAAGGCAAAATGCCGACTTAAGTACAAGAGGACTGACTATTATTTGAACCTCTCCTATGAGTCTAGTTTAAGATTCCGATGCTTCACTTCAGGTTTACAGTATCCATAGGACCTTCTTATTGACGATGAAACACAGAAATTGCATCCGAATTTAATACAAAAGGCAAAATGCCGACTTAAGTACAAGAGGACTGACTATTATTTGAACCTCTCCTATGAGTCTAGTTTAAGATTCCGATGCTTCACTTCAGGTTTACAGTATCCATTGGACCTTCTTATTGACGATGAAACACAGAAATTGCATCCGAATTTAATACAAACAATGGCGACTAAAGTACAAGAGGACTGACACTCTCACTTTCTATGATTTGAAACTCTCCTGTGAGTCCAGTTTTAGATTCTGATGCTTTACTTCAGTTTTACTCTAAACCTTTTACCTTCTTATTGACGATGAAACACAGAAATTGCATCCGAATTTAATACAAATGGCACAATGCCTACTTAAGTACAAGAGGACTGAAACTCTCACTTTCTATGATTTGAACCTCTGCTGTGTGTCCAGTTTTAGATTCCGATGCTTCACTTCAGGTTTACTGTTTCCCTTGGACCTTCTTATTGACGATGAAACACAGAAATTGCATCCGAAATTAATACAAAAGGCACAATGCCGACATAAGTACAAGAGGACGGACACTCTAACTTTCTATGATTGGAACCTCTCCTGTGAGTCCAGTTTTAGATTCCGTTGCTTCATTTCAGGTTTACTGTATACCTTGCACCTTCTTATTGACGATGAAACACAGAAATTGCATCGGAATTAAATTCAAAAAGCACAATGCCGACTTAGGTACAAGAGGACTGACACTCTCACTTTCTCTGATTTGAACCTCTACTGTGAGTCCAGTTTTAGATTCCGATGTTTCACTTCGGGTTTGCTGTATCCCTTGGACCTTCTTATTGTCGATGAAATACAGAGTTTGCATCCGAATTTAATACAAAAGGCAAAATGCCGACTTAAGTACAAGAGGACTGACTATTATTTGAACCTCTCCTATGAGTCTAGTTTAAGATTCCGATGCTTCACTTCAGGTTTACAGTATCCATTGGACCTTCTTATTGACGATGAAACACAGAAATTGCATCCGAATTTAATACAAACAATGGCGACTAAAGTACAAGAGGACTGACACTCTCACTTTCTATGATTTGAAACTCTCCTGTGAGTCCAGTTTTAGATTCTGATGCTTTACTTCAGTTTTACTCTAAACCTTTTACCTTCTTATTGACGATGAAACACAGAAATTGCATCCGAATTTAATACAAATGGCACAATGCCTACTTAAGTACAAGAGGACTGAAACTCTCACTTTCTATGATTTGAACCTCTCCTGTGGGTTCAGTTTTAGATACCGATGCTTCACTTCAGGTTTACTGTTTCCCTTGGACCTTCTTATTGACGATGAAACACAGAAATTGCATCCGGATTTAATACAAAAGGCACAATGCCGACTCAAGAACAAGAGGACTGACACTCTCACTTTGTATGATTGGAACCTCTCCTGTGAGTCCAGTTTTAGATTCCGATGCTTCACTTCAGGTTTACTGTATACCTTGCACCTTCTTATTGACGATGAATCACAGACATTTCATCCGAATTGAATACAAAAGGCACAATACCGACTTAAAAACAAGAGGAGAGACACGCTAACTCTCTCTGATTTGAACCTCTCCTGTGAGTCCAGTTTTAGATTCTGATGCTTCACTTCAGTATTACTGTATACCTTGCACCTTCTTATTGACGATGAAACACAGAATTAGCATCCGAATTTAATCCAAAAGTCACAATGCCGACATAAGTACAAGAGGACCGACACTCTAACTTTCTATGATTGGAACCTCTCCTGTGAGTCCAGTTTTAGATTCCGATGCTTCATTTCAGGTTTGCTGTATTCCTTGCACCTTCTTATTGACGATGAAACACAGAAATTGCATCGGAATTAAATTCAAAAAGCACAATGCCGTCTTTGGTACAAGAGGACTGACACTCTCACTTTCTTTGATTTGAACCTCTACTGTGAGTCCAGTTTTAGATTCCGATGCTTCACTTCGGGTTTGCTGTATCCCTTGGACCTTCTTATTGTCGATGAAACACAGAGTTTGCATCCGAATTTATTACAAAAGGCACAATGCCGACGTAAGTACAAGAGGACTGACACTCTAACTTTCTATTATTTGAACCTCTCCTATGAGTTCAGTTTTAGATTCGGATGCTTCACTTCAGGTTTACTGTATCCCTTGGACCTTCTTATTGACGATGAAACACAGATATTTCACCCGAATTTGATACAAAGGGCACAATGCCGATTCAAGTACAACAGGACTAACACTCTCACTTTCTATGATTTGAACCTCTCCTATGAGTTCAGTTTTAGATTCGGATGCTTCACTTCAGGTTTACTGTATCCCTTGGCCCTTCTTATTGACGATGAAACACAGAAATTTCACCCGAATTTGATACAAAGGGCACAATGCCGATTCAAGTACAACAGGACTGACACTCTCACTTTCTATGATTTGAACCTCTCCTGTGAGTCCAGTTTTAGATTCCGGTGCTACACTTCAGGTTTACTGTATACCTTGCACCTTCTTATTGACGATGAAACACAGAAATTTCATCCGAATCTAATTAAAAGGCACAATGCCGACTTCAGTACATGAGGACTGACTCTCTCACTTTCTATGATTTGAACCTCTGCTGTGTGTCCAGTTTTAGATTCCGATGCTTCACTTCAGGTTTACTGTATCCCTTGGACCTTCTTCTTGACGATGAAACGCAGAAATTGCATCCGAATTTAATACAAAAGGCACAATACCGACTTAAGTACAAGAGGAGAGACACTCTAACTCTCTATGATTTGAACCTCTCCTGTGAGTCCAGTTTTAGATTCTGATGCTTCACTTCAGGATTACTGTATACTTTGGACCTTCCTATTGACGATGAAACACAGAATTGGCATCCGAATTTAATACAAAAGTCACAATGCCGACATAAGTACAAGAGGACCGACACTCTAACTTTCTATGATTGGAACCTCTCCTGTGAGTCCAGTTTTTAGATTCCGACGGCTTCATTTCAGGTTTACTGTATTCCTTGCACCTTCTTATTGACGATGAAACACAGAAATTGCATCGGAATTAAATTCAAAAAGCCCAATGCCGACTTAGGTACAAGAGGACTGACACTCTTACTTTCTTCGATTTGAACCTCTACTGTGAGTCCAGTTTTAGATTCCGATGCTTCACTTCGGGTTTGCTGTATCCCGTGGACCTTCTTATTGTCGATTAATCACAGAGTTTGCATCCGAATTTATTACAATAGGCACAATTGCCGACGTAAGTACAAGAGGACTGACACTCTAACTTTCTATTATTTGAACCTCTCCTATGTGTTCAGTTTTAGATTCGGATGCTTCATTTCAGGTTTACTGTATCCCTTGGACCTTCTTATTGACGATGAAACACAGATATTTCACCCGAATTTGATACAAAGGGCACAATGACGATTCAAGTACAACAGGACTGACACTCTCACTTTCTATGATAAGAACCTCTCCTGTGAGTCCAGTTTTAGATTCCGGTGCTTCACTTCAGGTTTACTGTATACCTTGCACCTTATTATTGACGATGAAACACAGAAAATTCATCCGAATCTAATTAAAAGGCACAATGCCGACTTTAGTACATGAGGACTGACACTCTCACTTTCTATGATGTGAACCTCTCCAGTAAGTCCAGTTTTAGATTCCGATGCTTCACTTCTGGTTTACTATATCCCTTGGATCTTCGTATTGACGATGAAACACAGAAATTCCATCCGAAATTATTACAAAAGGCACACTGCCGACTTAAGTACAAGAGGACTGAAAATCTCACTTTCTATTATTTGAACCGCTCCTGAGAGTCCTGTTTTTAGTTCCGATGCTTCACTTCGGGTTTACTGTATCCCTTGGACATTCTTATTGACGATGAAACACAGAAATTGCATCCGAATTTAATACAAAACGCACAATGCCGACTTAAGTACAAGAGGACAGACACTCTCATTTTCTATGATTTGTACATCTCCTTGTGAGTCCATTTTTAGATTGCGATGCTTCACTTCAGATTTACGGTACCCTTGGACATTCTTATTGACGATGAAACACGGAAATTGCTCCCGAATTTAATACAAAAGGAACAATGGCGACTAAAGTACAAGAGGACTGACACTCTCACTTTCTATGATTTGAACCTCTCCTGTGAGTCCAGTTTTAGATTCCGATGTTTCACTTCAGGTTTACTGTATACCTTGCACCTTCTTATTGACGATGAAACATAAAAATTACATCGGAATTAAATTCAAAAAGCACAATGCCGACTTAAGTACAAGAGGACTGACACTAACTTTCTATGATTTGAACCTCTCCTGTGAGTGCAGTTTCACAATCCGATGCTTCACTTCTGGTTTACTGTATCCCTTGGACCTTCTTATTGACGATGAAACACAGAAATTGCATCCGAATTTAATAGAAAAGGCACAAAACCGACTTCAGTACAAGAGGAGAGACACTCTAACTCTCTATGATTTGAACCTCTCCTGTGAGTCCAGTTTTAGATTCTGATGCTTTACTTCAGTTTTACTCTAACCCTTTTACCTTCTTATTGACGATGAAACACAGAAATTGCATCCGAATTTAATACAAATGGCACAATGCCTACTTAAGTACAAGAGGACTGAAACTCTCACTTTCTATGATTTGAACCTCTCCTGTGGGTTCAGTTTTACATTCCGATGTTTCACTTCAGGTTTACTGTCTACCTTGCACCTTCTTATTGACGATGAAACACAGAAATTTCATCCGAATCTGATTAAAAGGCACAATGCCGACTTTAGTACATGAGGACTGACTCTCTCACGTTCTATGATTTGAACCTCTGCTGTGTGTCCAGTTTTAGATTCCGATGCTTCACTTCAGGTTTACTGTATCCCTTGGACCTTCTTATTGACGATGAAACGCAGAAATTGCATCCGAATTTAATACAAAAGGCACAATACCGACTTAAGTACAAGAGGAGAGACACTCTAACTCTCTATGATTTGAACCTCTCCTGTGAGTCCAGTTTTAGATTCTGATGCTTCACTTCAGGATTACTGTATCCCTTGGACCTTCTCATTGTCGATGAAACACAAAATTGGCATCCGAATTTAATACAAAAGTCACAATGCCGACATAAGTACAAGAGGACCGACACTCTAACTTTCTATGATTGGAACCTCTCCTGTGATTTCTGTTTTAGATTTCGATGCTTCATTTCAGGTTTGCTGTACACCTTGCACCTTCTTATTGACGATGAAACACAGAAATTGCATCGGAATTAAATTCAAAAAGCACAGTGCCGATTTAGGTACAAGAGGACTGACACTCTCACTTTCTTTGATTTGAACCTCTACTGTGAGTCCAGTTTTAGATTCCGATGCTTCACTTCGGGTTTGCTGTATCCCTTGGACCTTCTTATTGTCGATGAAACACAGAGTTTGCATCCGAATTTGTTACAAAAGGCACAATGCCGACGTAAGTACAAGAGGACTGACACTCTAAATTTCTATTATTTGAACCTCTCCTATGAGTTCAGTTTTAGATTCGGATGCTTCACTTCAGGTTTACTGTATCCCTTGGACCTTCTTATTGACGATGAAACACAGATATTTCACCCGAATTTGATACAAAGGGCACAATGCCGATTCAAGTACAACAGGACTGACACTCTCACTTTCTATGATTTGAACCTCTCCTATGAGTTCAGTTTTAGATTCGGATGCTTCACTTCAGGTTTACTGTATACCTTGCACCTTCTTATTGACGATGAAACACAGAAATTTCATCCGAATCTAATTAAAAGGCACAATGCCGACTTAAGTACAAGAGGACTGACACTCTCACTTTCTACGATTTGAACCTCTCCAGTGAGTCCAGTTTTAGATTCCGATGCTTCACTTCAGGATTATTGTGTACCTTGCACCTTCTTATTGACGATGAAACACAGGAATTGCATCCGAATTTTATACAACAGGCACAATGCCGACTGAAGTATTAGAGGACTGCCACTCTCACTTTCTATGATTTGAACCTCTCCCGTGAGTCCAGTTTTAGATTGCTATGCTTCACTTCAGATTTACTGTATCCCTTGGACATTCGTATTGACGATGAAACACGGAAATTGCTTCCGAATTTAATACAAAAGGAACAATGGCGACTAAAGTACAAGAGGACTGACACTCTCACTTTCTATGATTTGAAACTCTCCTGTGAGTCCAGTTTTAGATTCCGATGTTTCACTTCAGGTTTACTGTATACCTTGCACCTTCTTATTGACGATGAAACATAAAAATTACATCGGAATCAAATTCAAAAAGCACAATGCCGACTTAAGTACAAGAGGACTGACACTAACTTTCTATGATTTGAACCTCTCCCGTGAGTGCAGTTACACAATCCGATGCTTCACTTCCGGCTTACTGTATCCCTTGGACCTTCTTATTGACGATGAAACACAGAAATTGCATCCGAATTTAATAGAAAAGGCACAAAACCGACTTCAGTACAAGAGGAGAGACACTCTAACTCTCTATGATTTGAACCTCTCCTGTGAGTCCAGTTTTAGATTCCGATGCTTTACTTCAGTTTTACTCTACCCCTTTTACCTTATTATTGACGATGAAACACAGAAATTGCATCCGAATTTAATACAAATGGCACAATGCCTACTTAAGTACAAGAGGACTGAAACTCTCACTTTCTATGATTTGAACCTCTCCTGTGGGTTCAGTTTTAGATTCCGATGCTTCACTTCAGGTTTACTGTTTCCCTTGGACCTTCTTATTGACGATGAAACACAGAAATTGCATCCGAATTTAATACAACAGGCACAATGCCGACTTAAGTACAAGAGGGCTGACACTCTCACATTCTATGATATGAACCTCTCCTGTGAGTCCAGTTTTAGGTTCCGATGCTTCACTTTAGGTTTACTGTATCCCTTGGACCTTCTAATTGACGATGAAACACAGAGTTTGCATCCGAATTTAATACAAAAGACACAATGCCGACTTTAGTACAAGAGGACTGACTCTCTCACTTTCTACGATTTGACCCTCTCCTGTGAGTCCAGTTTTAGATTCCGATGCTTCACTTCAAGATTACTGTACACCTTGCACCTTCTTTTTGACGATGAAACACAGAAATTGCATCCGAATTTATTACAACAGGCACAATGCCGACTTAAGTACAAGAGGACTGACACTCTCACATTCTATGATATGAACCTCTCCAGTGAGTCCAGTTTTAGATTCCGATGCTTCACTTCAGGTTTACTGTATCCCTTGGACCTTCTTATTGACGAAGAAATACTGAAATTGCAACCGAATTTAATACAAAAGGCACAATGCCGACTGAAGTACAAGAGGACTGACACTCTCACTTTCTATTATTTGAACCTCTCCTGTGAGTCCAGCTTTAGATTCCGATGCTTCACATCAGATTTACTGTATTCTTGAACCTTCTTATTGACGATGAAACACAGAAATTGCATCGGAATCAAATTCAAAAGGCACAATGCCGACTTAAGTAAAAGAGGACTGACACTCTCACTTTCTATGATTTGAACCTCTCCTGTGAGTCCAGCTTTAGGCTCCGATGCTTCATTTCAGGTTTACTGTATCCCTAGGACCATCTTATTGACGATGAAACACAGAAATTGCATCGGAATTAAATTCAAAAGGCACAATGCCGACTTAAGTACAAGAAGAATGACACTCTAACTTTCTATCATTTGAACCTCTCCTGTGAGTCCAGTTTTAGATTCCGATGCTTCACTTCAGGTTTACTATTTCCCTTGGCCCTTCTTATTGACAATGAAACACAGAGTTGGCATCCGAATGTAATACAAAAGGAACAATGCCGACTTAAGTACAAGAGGACTGACACTCTAACTTTCTATGATTTGAACCTCTCCTGTGAGTCCAGTTTTAGATTCCGATGCTTCACTTCAGGTTTACTGTATCCCTTGGACATTCTTATTGTCGATGAAACACAAAAATTGCTTCCGAATTTAATACAAAATTCAAAATGGCGACTTAAGTACAAGAGGACTGACACTCTCAATTTCTATGTTTTGAACCTCTCCTGTGAGTCCAGTTTTAGATTCCGATGCTTCACTTCATGTATACTGTATACCTTGCACCTTCTTATTGACGAGGAAACACAAAAATTGCATCGGAATGAAATTCAAAAAGCACAATGTCGACTTAACTACAAGAGGACTGACACTCTCACTTTCTATGATTTGAACCACTACTGTGATTCCAGTTTTAGATTCCGATGCTTCACTTCAGGTTTACTGTATCCCTTGGACATTCTTATTGACGATGAAACGCAGAAATTGCTTCTGAATTTAATACAAAAGGCAAAATGGCGACTTAAGTACAAGAGGACTGACACTCACACTTTCTATGATTTGAACCTCTACTGTAAGTCTAGTTTTAGATTCCGATGCTTCACTTAAGGTTTACTGTATCCCTTGGACCTTCTTATTGACGATGAAACATAGAAATTGCTTCCGAATTTAATACAAAAGGCACAATAGCGACTTAAGTACAAGAGGAGAGACACTCTAACTCTCTGTGATTTGAACCTCTCCTGTGAGTCCAGTTTTAGATTCTGATGCTTCACTTCAGGTTTACTGTATCCCTTGGACCTTCCTATTGACGATGAAAAACAGAATTGGCATCTGAATTTAATACAAAATTCTCAATACCGACTTAAGTACAAGAGGACTGACACTCTCACTTTCTATGATGTGAACCTCTCCTGTGAGTCCAGTCTTAGATTCCGATGCTTCACTTCAGGTTTACTGTATACCTTGCAACTTCTTATTGACGATGCAACACAGAAATTGCATCCGAATTTAATACATAAGGCACAATACCGACTTAAGTACAAGAGGACTGACACTCCCACCTTCTATGATCTGAACCTCTGAGTCAACTTTTAGATAACGATGCTTCACTTCAGGTTTACTGTATCCCTTGGACCTTTTTATTGACGATGAAACACAGAAATTGCACCCGAATTTAATACAAAAGGCAAAATGCCGATTCATGTACAACAGGTCAGACACTCTCACTTCCAATTATTTGAACCGCTCCTGAGAGTCCTGTTTTTAGTTCCGATGCTTCACTTCAGGTTTACTGTATCCCTTGGACCTTCTTATTGACGATGAAACACAGAAATTGCATCCGAATTTAATACAAAATGCACAATGCCGACTTAAGTACAAGAGGACTGACACTCTCACTTTCTATGATTTGTACCTCTCCTGTGAGTCCAGTTTTAGATTCCGATGCTTCACTTCAGGTTTACTGTGTACCTTGCACCTTCTTATTGACGATGAAACACAGAAATTGCATCCGAATTTAATACAGAAGGCACAATGCCGACTTAAGTACAAGAGGACTGACACTCTCACTTTCTACGAATTGAACCTCTCCAGTGAGTCCAGTTTTAGATTTCGATGCTTCACTTCAAGATTATTATATACCTTGCACCTTCTTATTGACGATGAAACACAGAAATTGCATCCGAATTTAATACAACAGGCACAATGCCGACTTAAGTACAAGAGGACTGACACTCTCACTTTCTATGATATGAACATCTCCTGTGAGTCCAGTTTTAGATTCCGATGCTTCACTTCAGGTTTACTGTATCCCTTGGACATTCTTATTGTCGATGAAACACAAAAATTGCTTCCGAATTTAATACAAAATATAAAATGGCGACTTAAGTACAAGAGGACTGACACTCTCACTTTCTATGTTTTGAACCTCTCCTGTGAGTCCAGTTTTAGATTCCGATGCTTCACTTAATGTTTACTGTATACCTTGCACCTTCTTATTGACGAGGAAACACAAAAATTGCATCGGAATGAAATTCAAAAAGCACAATGCCGACTTAACTACAAGAGGACTGACACTCTCACTTTCTATGATTTGAACCACTACTGTGATTCCAGTTTTAGATTCCGATGCTTCACTTCAGGTTTACTGTATCCCTTGGACATTCTTATTGACGATGAAACGCAGAAATTGCTTCTGAATTTAATACAAAAGGCAAAATGGCGACTTAAGTACAAGAGGACTGACACTCACACTTTCTATGATTTGAACCTCTACTGTAAGTCTAGTTTTAGATCCGATGCTTCACTTAAGGTTTACTGTATCCCTTGGACCTTCTTATTGACGATGAGACACGGAAATTGCTTCCGAATTTAATACAAAAGGAACAATGGCGTCTAAAGTAGAAGAGGACTGACACTCTCACTTTCTATTATTTGAAACTCTCCTGGGAGTCCAGTTTTAGATTCCGAAGTTTCACTTCAGGTTTACTGTATACCTTGCACCTTCGCATTGACGATGAAACACATAAATTGCATCGGAATTAAATTCAAAAAGCACAATGCCGACTTAAGTACAAGAGGAGAGACACTCTAACTCTCTATGATCTGAACCTCTCCTGTGAATCCAGTTTCAGATTCTGATGCTTCACTTCAGTTTTACTGTATCCCTTGGACCTTCTTATAGACAATGAAACACAAAGTTTGCATCCGAAATTAATACAAAAGGCACAATGCCGACTTAAGTACAAGAGGAATGACACACTAACTTTCAATGATTTGAACCTCTCCTGGGAGTCCAGTTTTAGATTCCGATGCTTCACTTCAGGTTTACTGTAGCCCTTGGACCTTCTTATTGAAGATGAAACACAGAAATTGCAACCGTATTTATCACAAAAGGCACAATACCGACTTAAGTACATGAGGAGTGACACTCTAACTCTCTATGATTTGAACCTCTCCTGTGAGTCCACTTTTAGATTCTGTTGCTTCACTTCAGGTTTACTGTATACCTTGGACCTTCTTATTGACGATGAAACACAGAAATGGCATCCGAATTTAATACAAAACGCAGAATGCCGACTTAAGTACAAGAGGACTGACACTCTCACTTTCTATGGTTTGAACCTCTCCTGTGAGTCCAGTTTTAGATTCCGATGCTTCACTTCAGGTTTACTGTATCCCTTGGACCTTCTTATTGACGATGAAACACAGAAATTGCATCCGAAATTAATACAAAAGGCACAATGCTGACTTAAGTGCAAGAGGACTGACACACTCACTTTCTACGGTTTGAACCTCTCCTGTGAGTCCAGTACTAGATTCCGATGCTTCAATTAAGGTATACTGTATCCCTTGGGCATTCGCATTGACGATGAATCACAGAAGTTACATCCGAATTTAATACAAAAGGCACAATGCCGACGTAAGTACAAGTGGACTTACACTCTCACTTTCTACGATTTGAACCTCTCCTGTGAGTCCAGTTTTAGATTCCGATGCTTCACTTCAAGATTACTGTATACCTTGCACCTTTTTATTGACGATGAAACACAGAAATTGCATCCGAATTTAATACAAAAGGCACAATGCCGACTTAAGTACAAGACGACAGACACACTCACTTTCTATGATTTGTACCTATCCTGTGAGTCCAGTTTTAGATTCCGATGCTACACTTCTGGTTTACTTTATCCCTTGGACCTTCTTATTGACGATGAAAAACAGAAATTGCATCCGAATTTAGTACAAAAGGCACAATGCCGACTTCAGTACAAGAGGACTGACACTCTCAGTTTCTATGATTTTTACCACTCCTGTGAGTCCAGTTTTATATTCCGATTCTTCACTTCAGGTTTACTGTATACCTTGCACCTTCTTATTGACGATGAAACACAGAAATTGCATCCGAATTTAATACAAAAGGCACAATGCCGACTTAAGTAAAAGAGGACTGACACTCTCCTTTCTATGATTTAAACCTCTCCTGTGAGACCAGTTTTAGATTCCGATGCTTCATTTCAGGGTTACTGTATACTTCGCACCTTCTTATTGACGATGAATAACAGAAATTGCATCTGAAATTAATACAAAAGGCACAATGCCGACTTAAGTACAAGAGGACTGACACTCTCAGTTTCTACGATTTGAACTTCTCCTGTGAGTCAACTTTTGGATTCCGATGCTTCACTTCAGGTTTACTGTATCCCTTGGACCTTCTTATTGACGATGAAACACAGAAATTGCATCCGAATTTAATACAAAAGGCACAATGCCAACTTACGTACAAGAGGATGGACACTCTAACTTTCTATGCTTTGAACCTCTCCTGTGAGTCCAGTTTTAGATTCCGATGCTTCACTTTAGGTTTACTGTATACCTTGCACCTTCTTATTGACGATGAAACACAGAAATTGCATCCGAATTTAATACAAAAGGCACAATGCCGACTTAAGTACATGGGGACTGACACTCTCACTTTCTATGATTCGAACCTCTCCTGTGAGTCCAGTTTTAGATTCCGATGCTTCATTTTAAAGATTACTTTATACATTGCACCTTCTTACTGACGATGAAACACAGAAATTGCATCCGAATTGAATACAAAAAGCACAATGCCGATTTGTTGCCAAGAGGACAGACACTCTCACTTTCTATGATTTGAACCTCTCCTGTGAGTCCAGTTTTAGATTCCGATGCTTCACTTCAGGTTTACTGTATCCCTTGGACCTATTTATTGACGATGAAACACAGAGTTTGCATCCGGATTTACTACTAAAGGCACAATGCCGACTTACGTACAAAAGGAGTGACCCTCTAAATTTCTATGATTTGAACCTCTCCTGTGAGTCTAGTTTTAGATTCCGATGCTTCACTTCAGGTTTACAGTATCCCTTGGACGTTCTTAATTACGATGAAACACAGAAATTGCATCCGAATTTAATACAAAAGGCACAATGCCGACTTAGGTACAAGAGGACTGACACTCTCACTTTGTATTATTTGAACCTCCCCTGTGAGTCCAGTTTTATATTCCGATGCTTCACTTCAGGTTTACTGTATACCTTGCACCTTCTTATTGACGATGAAACACAGAAATTGCATCCGAATTTAATACAAAAGGCACAATGCCGACTTAAGTAAAAGAGGACTGACACTCTCCTTTCTATGATTTGAACCTCTCCTGTGAGACCAGTTTCAGATTCCGATGCTTCATTTCAGTGTTACTGTATACTTTGCACCTTCTTATTGACGATGAATAACAGAAATTGCATCTGAAATTAATACAAAAGGCACAATGCCGACTTAAGTACAAGAGGACTGACACTCTCACTTTCTATGATTTGAACCTCTCCTGTGAGTCCAGTTTTAGATTCCGATGCTTCATTTTAAAGATTACTTTATACATTGCACCTTCTTATTGACGATAAAACACAGAAATTGCATCCGAATTGAATACAAAAAGCACAATGCCGATTTATTGCCAAGAGGACTGACACTCTCACTTTCTATGATTTGTACCTCTCCTGTGAGTCCAGTTTTAGATTCCGATGCTTCACTTCAGGTTTACTGTATCCCTTGGACCATCTTATTGAAGATGAAACACAGAAATTGCATCCGAATTTAATACAAAAGGCACATTACCGACTTAAGTACAAGAGGAGTGACTCTCTAACTCTATATGATTTGAACCTCTCCTGTGAGTCCAGTTTTAGATTCTGATGCTTCACTTTAGGTTTACTGTATTCCTTGGACCTTCTTATTGACGATGAAACACAGAAATGGCATCCGAATTTAATACAAAAGGCAGAATGCCGACGTAAGTACAAGAGGACTGACACTCTCACTTTCTATGAATTGAACCTCTCCTGTGAGTCCTGTTTTAGATTCCTATGCTTCACTTCAGGTTTACTGTATCCCTTGGACCTTCTTGTTGACGATGAAATACAGAAAGTGCATCCTAATTTAATACAAAAGGCACAATGATGACTTAAGTACAAGAGGACTGACACTCTAACTTTCTATGATTTGAACGTCTCGCGTGAGTCCAGTTTTAGATTCCGATGTTTCACTTCAGATTTACTGTATACCTTGCACCTTCTTATTGACGATGAAGCACAGAAATTGCATTCGAATTTAATACAAAAGGCACAATGCCGACATAAGTACAAGAGGACTGACGCTGTCACTTTCTACGATTTGAACCTCTCCTGTGAGTCCAGTTACAGATTCCGATGCATCACTTCAGGTTTACTGTATCCCTTGGACCTTCTTATTGACGATGAAACACAGAAATTGCATCCGAATTTAATACAAAAGGCACAATGCCTACTTAAGTACAAGAGAAGTGACACACACACTTTCTACGTTTTGAACCTCTCCTGCGAGTCCAGTTATAGATTCCGATGCTTCACTTCAGGTTTATTGTATACCTTGCACTTTCTTATTGACGATGAAATACAGAAATTGAATCCGAATTTAATACAAAAGGCAAAATGCCGACTTAAGTACAAGAGGACTGACACTCTCACTTTCTACGATTTGAACCTCTCCTGTGAGTTCAGTTTAGTTTCCGATGCTTCACTTCAGGTTTACTGTATCCCTTGGACCTTCTTATTGACGAAGAAACACAGAAATTGCATCCGAATTTAATAAAAAACTCACAATGCCGACTTAAGTACATGGGGACTGACACACTCACTTTCTACGATTTGAACCTCTCCTGTGAGTCCAGTTTTAGATTCCGATGCTTCACTTCAGGTTTACTGTATCCCTTGGACCTTCTTATTGACGATGAAACACAGCAATTGCATCCGAATTTAATACAAAAGGCACAATGCCGACTTAAGTAAAAGAGGACTGACACTCTCACTTTCTATGCTTTGAACCTCTCCTGTGAGTCCAGTTTTAGATTCCGATGCTTCACTTCACGTTTACTGTATACCTTGCACCTTCTTATTGACGATGAATCAGAGAAATTTCATCTGGATTTAATACAAAAGGCACAATGCCGACTTTAGTACATGAGGACTGGCACTCTCACTTTCTATGATTTGAACCTCTCCAGTGAGTCCAGTTTTAGAATCCGAAGCTTCACTTCAGGTTTACTGTATACCTTGGATCTTCGTGTTGACGATGAAACACAAATATTGCATCCTAATTTAATATAAAAGGCACAATGCCGACATAAGTACAAGAGGACTGACACTCTCACTTTCTATTACTTTAACCTCTCCTTTGAGTCCAGTTTTTAGTTCCGATGCTTCATTTCAGGTTTACTGTATCCCTTGAACCTACTTATTGACGATGAAACACAGAACTTGCATCCGAATTTAATACAAAAGGCACTATGACGACTTAAGTACAAGATGACTGACACTCTCACTTTCTATGATTTGTACCCCTCCTGTGAGTCCAGTTTTGGATTCCGATGCTTCACTTCAGATTTACTGTATACCTCGCACCTTCTTATTGACGATGAAACACAGAAATTGCGTCCGAATTTAATACAAAAGGCACAATGCCGACTTAAGCACAGGAGAACTGACACTCTCACTTTCTACGATTTGAACCTCTCCTGTGAGTCCAGTTTTAGATTCCGATGCTTCACTTCAAGATTACTGTATACCTTGCCCCTTCTTATTGACGATGAAACACAGAAATTGCATCCGAATTTAATACAAAAGGCACAATGCCGACATAAGTACAAGACGACAGACACACTCACTTTCTATGATTTGAACCTCTGCTGTGAGTTCAGTTTTAGATTCCGATGCTTCATTTTCAACATTACTTTATACATTGCACCTTCTTATTGACGATGAAACACAGAAATTGCATCCGAATTTAATACAAACGGCACAATGGCGATTTGTTGCCAAGAGGACTGACACTCTCACTTTCTATGATTTGTACCTATCCTGTGAGTCCAGTTTTAGATTCCGTTGCTACACTTCTGGTTTACTTTATCCCTTGGACCTTCTTATTGACGATGAAAAACAGAAATTGCATCCGAATTTAATACATAAGGCACAATGCCGACTTCAGTACAAGAGGACTGACACTGTCACTTTCTACGATTTTAACCTCTCCTGTGAGTCCAGTCTTATATACCGATGCTTCACTTCAGGTTTACTGTATAACTTGCACCTTCTTATTGACGATGAAACACAGAAATTGCATCCGAATTTAATACAAAAGAATTAAGTAAAAGAGGACTGACACTCTCCTTTCTATGATTTGAACCTCTCCTGTGAGACCAGTTTTAGATTCCGATGCTTCATTTCAGGGTTACTGTATACTTTGCACCTTCTTTTTGACGATGAAACACAGAAATTGCATCCGAATTTAATACAAACGGCACAATGGCAATTTGTTGCCAAGAGGACTGACACTCTCACTTTCTATGATTTGTACCTATCCTGTGAGTCCAGTTTTAGATTCCGTTGCTACACTTCTGGTTACTTTATCCCTTGGACCTTCTTATTGACGATGAAAAACAGAAATTGCATCCGAATATAATACATAAGGCACAATGCCGACTTCAGTACAAGAGGACTGACACTCTCACTTTCTATGAATTGAACCTCTCCTGTGAGTCCAGTTTTAGATTCCGATGCTTCACTTCACGTTTACTGTATCGCTTGGACCTTCTTATTGACGATGAAACACAGAAATTGCATCCGAATTTAATACAAAAGGCACAATGCCGACATAAGTACAAGAGGACTGACACTCTCTCATTCTATGATTTGTACCCCTCCTGTGAGTCCAGTTTTAGATTCCGATGCTTCACTTCAGATTTACTGTATACCTTGCACCTTCTTATTGACGATGAAACACAGAAATTGAATCCGAATTTAATACAAAAGGCACAATGCCGACTTAAGTACAAGAGGACTGACACTCTAACTTCCTATGATTTGAACCTCTCCTGTGAGTCCAGTTTTAGATTCCGATGTTTCACTTCAGATTTAATGTATACCTTGCACCTTCTTATTGACGAGGAAGCACAGAAATTGCATTCGACTTTAATACAAAAGGCACAATGCCGACATAAGTACTAGAGGACTGACACGCTAACTCTCTTACTCTCTATGTTTTGAACCTCTTCTGTGAGTCCAGTTTTCGATTCCGATGCTTCACTTCTCGTTTACTGTATCCCTTGGACCTTCTTATTGACGATGAAACACAGAAATTGCATCCGAATTTAATACAAAAGGCACAATGCCAACTTAAGTACAGGAGGACTGACACACTCACTTTCTACGATTTGAAACTCTCCTGTGAGTCCAGTACTAGATTCCGATGCTTCAATTAAGGTTTACTGTATCCCTTGGTCATTCGTATTGACGATGAATCACAGAAGTTACATCCGAATTTAATACAAAAGACACAATGCCGACTTAAGTACAGGAGGACTGACACTCTAACTTTCTATGATTTGAACCTCTCCTGCGAGTCCAGTTTTAGATTCCGATGCTTCACTTCAGGTTTACTGTATCCCTTGGACCTTCTTATTGACGATGAAACACAGAAATTGCATCCGAATTTAATACAAAAGGCACAATGCCGACTTAAGTGCAAGAGGACTGACACTCTCACTTTCTACGATTTTAACCTCTCCTGTGAGTCCAGTTTCAGATTCCGATGCTTCATTACAGGTTTACTGTATACCATGCACCTTCTTATTGACGAGGAAACACAGAAATTGCATCCGAATTTAATACAAAAGACACAATGCCGTCTTAAGTAAATGAGGACTGACAATCTCACTTTCTATGATTTGAACCTCTCCTGTGTGTCCAGTTTTAGATTCCGATGCTTCACTTCAGGTTTACTGTATACTTTGCACCTTCTTATTGACGATGAATAACAGAAATTGCATCTGAAATTAATACATAGAGCACAATGCCGACTTAAGTAGAAGAGGACTGACACTCTCACTTTCTACGATTTGAACCTCTCCTGTGAGTCCAATTTTAGATTCCGATGCTTCCCTTCAGGTTTACTGTATCCCTTGGACCTTCTTATTGACGATGAAACACAGAAATTGCATCCGAATTAAATACAAAAGACACAATGCCGTCTTAAGTAAATGAGGACTGACAATCTCACATTCTATGATTTGAACCTCTCGTGTGAGTCCAGTTTACGATTCCGATGCTTCACTGCAGGTTTACTGTATACCTTGCACCTTCTTATTGACGATGGAACACAGAAATTGCATCCGAATTTAATACAAAACGCAGAATGCCGACTTAAGTACAAGACGACTGACACTCCAACTTTCTATGATTTGAACTTCGCCTGTGAGTCCAGTTTAAGATTCCGATGCTGCACTTCATTTTTACTCTATGCCCTGCACCTTCTTATTGACAATGAAACACAGAAATTCCATCCGAATTTAATACAAAAGGCACAATGCCGACGTAAGTACAAGAGAACTGACACTGTCACTTTCTACGATTTGAACCTCTCCTGTGAGTCCAGTTTTAGATTCCGATGCTACACTTCTGGTTTACTTTATCCCTTGGACCTTCTTATTGACGATGAAAAACAGAAATTGCATCCGAAATTAATACAAAAGGCACAATGCCGACTTCAGTACAAGAGGACTGACGCTCTCACTTTCTACGATTATAACCTCTCCTGTGAGTCCAGTTTTATATTCCGATGCATCACTTCAGGTTTACTGTATACCTTGCACTTTCTTATTGACGATAAAACACAGAAACTGCATCCGATTTTAATACAAAAGGCACAATGCCAACTTACGTACAAGAGGACGGACACTCTAACTTTCTATGCTTTTAACCTCCCCTGTGAGTCCAGTTTTAGATTCCGATGCTTTACTTCAGGTTTACTGTATACCTTGTACCTTCTTATTGACGATGAAACACAGAAATTGCATCCGAATTTAATACAAAAGGCACAATGCCGACTTAAGTACAAGACGACGGACACACTCACATTCTACGATTTGAACCTCTCCTGTGAGTCCAGTTTTAGAGTCCGATGCTTCATTTTAAAGATTACTTTATACATTGCACCTTCTTATTGACGATGAAACACAGAAATTGCATCCGAATTTAATACAAAAGGCACAATGCCGATTTATTGCCAAGAGGACAGACACTCTCACTGTCTATGATTTGTACCTATCCTGTGTGTCCAGTTTTAGATTCCGATGCTACACTTCTGGTTTACTTTATCCCTTGGATCTTCTTATTGACGATGAAAAACAGAAATTGCATCCGAATTTAATACAAAAGGCACAATGCCGACTTCAGTACAAGAGGATTGACACTCTCACTTTCTACGATTTTAACCTCTCCTGTGAGTCCAGTTTTATATTCCGATGCTTCACCTCAGGTTTACTGTATCCCTTGGACCTTCTTATTGACGATGAAACACAGAAATGGCTTCCGAATTTAATACAAAAGGCAGAATGCCGACTTAAGTACAAGACGACTGACACTCTCACTTACTATGATTTGAACCTCTCCTGTGAGTCCAGTTTTAGATTCCGATGCTTCACTTCAGGTATACTGTATCCCTTGGACCTTATTATTGACGATGAAACACAGAAATTGCATCCGAATTTATTACAAAATTCACAATGCAGACATAAGTAAAAGAGGACTGACACTCTCACTTTCTATGATTAGAACCTCTCCTGTGAGTCCAGTCTTAGATTCCGATGCTTCACCTCAGGTTTACTGTATCCCTTGGACCTTCTTATTGACGATGAAACACAGAAATGGCTTCCGAATTTAATACAAAAGGCAGAATGCCGACTTAAGTACAAGACGACTGACACTTTAACTTTCTATGATTTGAACCTCGCCTGTGAGTCCAGTTTTAGATTCTGATGCTGCACTTCAGGTTTACTCTATACCTTGCACCTTCTTATTGACAATGAAACACAAAAATTGCATCCGAATTTAATACAAAAGGCACAATGACGACGTAAGTACAAGAGGACTGACACTCTCACTTTCTACGATTTGAACCTCTCCTGTGAGTCCAGTTTTAGATTCCGATGCTTCACTTCAAGATTACTGTATACCTTGCACCTTCTCATTGACGATGAAACACAGCAGTTGCATCCGAATTTAATACAAAAGGCACAATGCTGACTTAAGTACAAGACGACAGACACACTCACTTTCTATGATTTGAACCTCTCCTGTGAGTCCAGTTTTAGATTCCGATGCCTCACTTCAGGTTTACTGTATAACTTGGACCTTCTTATTGAAAATGAAACACAAAAATTGCATCCGAATTTAATACAAAAGGCACAATGCCGACTTAAGTGCAAGAGGACAGACACTCTCACTTTCTATGATTTGTACCTATCCTGTGAGTCCAGTTTTAGATTCCGATGCTACACTTCTGGTTTCCTTTATCCCTTGGATCTTCTTATTGACGATGAAATACAGAAATTGCATCCGAATTTAATACAAAAGGCACAATGCCGACTTCAGTACAAGAGGACTGGCACTCTCACTTTCTTCGATTTTAACCTCTCCTGTGAGTCCAGTTTTATATTCCGATGCTTCACTTCAGGTTTACTGTATCCCTTGGACCTTCTTATTGACGATGAAACACAGAAATTGCATCCGAATTTAATACAAAAGGCACAATGCCGACTTAAGTGCAAGAGGACTGACACTCTCACTTTCTACGATTTTAACCTCTCCTGTGAGTCCAGTTTCAGATTCCGATGCTTCACTACAGGTTTACTGTATACCATGCACCTTCTTATTGACGAGGAAACACAGAAATTGCATCCGAATTTAATACAAAAGACACAATGCCGTCTTAAGTAAATGAGGACTGACAATCTCACTTTCTATGATTTGAACCTCTCCTGTGTGTCCAGTTTTAGATTCCGATGCTTCACTTCAGGTTTACTGTATACTTTGCATCTTCTTATTGACGATGAATAACAGAAATTGCATCTGAAATTAATACATAGAGCACAATGCCGACTTAAGTAGAAGAGGACTGACACTCTCACTTTCTACGATTTGAACCTCTCCTGTGAGTCCAATTTTAGATTCCGATGCTTCCCTTCAGGTTTACTGTATCCCTTGGACCTTCTTATTGACGATGAAACACAGAAATTGCATCCGAATTAAATACAAAAGACACAATGCCGTCTTAAGTAAATGAGGACTGACAATCTCACATTCTATGATTTGAACCTCTCCTGTGAGTCCAGTTTTAGATTTTGATCCTTCACTTCAGGTTTACTGTATACCTTGCACCTTCTTTTGACGATGAAGCACAGAAATTCCATCCGAAATTAATACAAAAGGCACAATGCCGACTTCAGTACAAGAGGACTGACGCTCTCACTTTCTACGATTATAACCTCTCCTGTGAGTCCAGTTTTATATTCCGATGCTTCACTTCAGGTTTACTGTATACCTTGCACTTTCTTATTGACGATAAAACACAGAAATTGCATCCGATTTTAATACAAAAGGCACAATGCCGACATAAGTAAAAGAGGACTGACACTCTCCTTTCTATGATTTGAACCTCTCCTGTGAGACCAGTTTTAGATTCCGATGCTTCATTTCAGGGTTACTGTATACTTTGCACCTTCTTATTGACGATGAATAACAGAAATTGCATCTGAAATTAATACAAAAGGCACAATGCCGACTTAAGTACAAGAGGACTGACACTCTCACCTTCTACGATTTGAACTTCTCCTGTGAGTCAACTTTTAGATTCCGATGCTTCACTTCAGGTTTACTGTATCCCTTGCACTTTCTTATTCACCATGAAACACAGAAATTGCATCCGAATTTAATACAAAAGGCACAATGCCAACTTACGTACAAGAGGACGGACACTCTCACTTTCTATGCTTTTAACCTCCCCTGTGAGTCCAGTTTTAGATTCCGATGCTTTACTTCAGGTTTACTGTATTTCTTGCACCTTCTTATTGACGATGAAACACAGAAATTGCATCCGAATTTAATACAAAAGGCACAATGCCGACTTAAGTACAAGACGACAGACACACTCACATTCTATGATTTGAACCTCTCCTGTGAGTCCAGTTTTAGAGTCCGATGCTTCATTTTAAAGATTACTTTATACATTGCACCTTCTTATTGACGATGAAACACAGAAATTGCATCCGAATTTAATACAAAAGGCACAATGCCGATTTATTGCCAAGAGGACAGACAATCTCACTGTCTATGATTTGTACCTATCCTGTGAGTCCAGTTTTAGATTCCGATGCTACACTTCTGGTTTACTTTATCCCTTGGATCTTCTTATTGACGATGAAATACAGAAATTGCATCCGAATTTAATACAAAAGGCACAATGCCGACTTCAGTACAAGACGACTGACACTCTCACTTACTATGATTTGAACCTCTCCTGTGAGTCCAGTTTTAGATTCCGATGCTTCACTTCAGGTATACTGTATCCCTTGGACCTTATTATTGACGATGAAACACAGAAATTGCATCCGAATTTATTACAAAATTCACAATGCAGACATAAGTAAAAGAGGACTGACACTCTCACTTTCTATGATTTGAACCTCTCCTGTGAGTCCAGTTTTAGATTCCGATGCTTCACCTCAGGTTTACTGTATCCCTTGGACCTTCTTATTGACGATGAAACACAGAAATGGCTTCCGAATTTAATACAAAAGGCAGAATGCCGACTTAAGTACAAGACGACTGACACTTTAACTTTCTATGATTTGAACCTCGCCTGTGAGTCCAGTTTTAGATTCCGATGCTGCACTTCAGGTTTACTCTATACCTTGCACCTTCTTATTGACAATGAAACACAGAAATTGCATCCGAATTTAATACAAAAGGCACAATGACGACGTAAGTACAAGAGGACTGACACTCTCACTTTCTACGATTTGAACCTCTCCTGTGAGTCCAGTTTTAGATTCCGATGCTTCACTTCAAGATTACTGTATACCTTGCACCTTCTCATTGACGATGAAACACAGCAATTGCATCCGAATTTAATACAAAAGGCACAATGCTGACTTAAGTACAAGACGACAGACACACTCACTTTCTATGATTTGAACCTCTCCTGTGAGTCCAGTTTTAGATTCCGATGCTACACTTCTGGTTTACTTTATCCCTTGGATCTTCTTATTGACGATGAAATACAGAAATTGCATCCGAATTTAATACAAAAGGCACAATGCCGACTTCAGTACAAGACGACTGACACTCTCACTTACTATGATTTGAACCTCTCCTGTGAGTCCAGTTTTAGATTCCGATGCTTCACTTCAGGTATACTGTATCCCTTGGACCTTATTATTGACGATGAAACACAGAAATTCCATCCGAATTTATTACAAAATTCACAATGCAGACATAAGTAAAAGAGGACTGACACTCTCACTTTCTATGATTTGAACCTCTCCTGTGAGTCCAGTTTTAGATTCCGATGCTTCACCTCAGGTTTACTGTATCCCTTGGACCTTCTTATTGACGATGAAACACAGAAATAGCTTCCGAATTTAATACAAAAGGCAGAATGCCGACTTAAGTACAAGACGACTGACACTTTAACTTTCTATGATTTGAACCTCGCCTGTGAGTCCAGTTTTAGATTCCGATGCTGCACTTCAGGTTTACTCTATACCTTGCACCTTCTTGTTGACAATGAAACACAGAAATTGCATCCGAATTTAATACAAAAGGCACAATGACGACGTAAGTACAAGAGGACTGACACTCTCACTTTCTACGATTTGAACCTCTCCTGTGAGTCCAGTTTTAGATTCCGATGCTTCACTTCAAGATTACTGTATACCTTGCACCTTCTCATTGACGATGAAACACAGCAATTGCATCCGAATTTAATACAAAAGGCACAATGCTGACTTAAGTACAAGACGACAGACACACTCACTTTCTATGATTTGAACCTCGCCTGTGAGTCCAGTTTTAGATTCCGATGCTGCACTTCAGGTTTACTCTATACCTTGCACCTTCTTATTGACAATGAAACACAAAAATTGCATCCGAATTTAATACAAAAGGCACAATGACGACGTAAGTACAAGAGGACTGACACTCTCACTTTCTACGATTTGAACCTCTCCTGTGAGTCCAGTTTTAGATTCCGATGCTTCACTTCAAGATTACTGTATACCTTGCACCTTCTCATTGACGATGAAACACAGCAATTGCATCCGAATTTAATACAAAAGGCACAATGCCGACTTCAGTACAAGACGACTGACACTCTCACTTACTATGATTTGAACCTCTCCTGTGAGTCCAGTTTTAGATTCCGATGCTTCACTTCAGGTATACTGTATCCCTTGGACCTTATTATTGCCGATGAAACACAGAAATTGCATCCGAATTTATTACAAAATTCACAATGCAGACATAAGTAAAAGAGGACTGACACTCTCACTTTCTATGATTTGAACCTCTCCTGTGAGTCCAGTTTTAGATTCCGATGCTTCACCTCAGGTTTACTGTATCCCTTGGACCTTCTTATTGACGATGAAACACAGGAATGGCTTCCGAATTTAATACAAAAGGCAGAATGCCGACTTAAGTACAAGACGACTGACACTTTAACTTTCTATGATTTGAACCTCGCCTGTGAGTCCAGTTTTAGATTCCGATGCTGCACTTCAGGTTTACTCTATACCTTGCACCTTCTTATTGACAATGAAACACAGAAATTGCATCCGAATTTAATACAAAAGGCACAATGACGACGTAAGTACAAGAGGACTGACACTCTCACTTTCTACGATTTGAACCTCTCCTGTGAGTCCAGTTTTAGATTCCGATGCTTCACTTCAAGATTACTGTATACCTTGCACCTTCTCATTGACGATGAAACACAGCAATTGCATCCGAATTTCATACAAAAGGCACAATGCTGACTTAAGTACAAGACGACAGACACACTCACTTTCTATGATTTGAACCTCTCCTGTGAGTCCAGTTTTATATTCCGATGCTTCACTTCAGGTTTACTGTATACCTTGCACCATCTTACTGACGATGAAACACAGAAATTGCATCCGAATTTAATACAAAAAGCACAATGCCGACTTAAGTAAAGGAGGACTGACACTCTCCTTTCTATGATTTGAACCTCTCCTGTGAGTCCAGTTTTAGATTCCGATGCTTCATTTCAGGGTTACTGTATACTTTGCACCTTCTTATTGACGATGAATAACAGAAATTGCATCTGAAATTAATACAAAAGGCACAATGCCGACTTAAATACAAGAGGACTGGCACTCTCACTTTCTACGATTTTAACCTGTCCTGTGAGTCCAGTTTTATATTCCGATGCTTCACTTCAGGTTTACTGTATACCTTGCACCATCTTACTGACGATGAAACACAGAAATTGCATCCGAATTTAATACAAAAGGCACAATGCCGACTTAAGTAAAGGAGGATTGACACTCTCCTTTCTATGATTTGAACCTCTCCGGTGAGACCAGTTTTAGATTCCGATGCTTCATTTCAGGGTTACTGTATACTTTGCTCCTTCTTATTGACGATGAATAACAGAAATTGCATCTGAAATTAATACAAAAGGCACAATGCCGACTTAAGTACATGAGGACTGACACTCTCACTTTCTACGATTTGAACCTCTCCTGTGAGTCCAGTTTTAGTTTCCGATGCTTTACTTCAAGTTTACTGTATCCCTTGGACCTTCTTATAGACAATGAAACACAGAGTTTGCATCCGAAATTAATACAAAAGGCACAATGCCGACTTAAGTACAAAAGGAATGACACTCTAACTTTCAATGATTTGAACCTCTCCTGTGAGTCCAGATTTAGATTCCGATGCTTCACTTCAGGTTTACTGTATCCCTTGGACCTTCTTATTGAAGATGAAACACAGAAATTGCATCCGAATGTAATACAAAGGCACAATACCGACTTAAGTACAAGGAGAGTGACACTCTAACTCTCTATGATTTGAACCTCTCCTGTGAGTCCAGTATTAGATTCTGATGCTTCACTTTAGGTTTACTGTACCCCTTGGACCTTCTTATTGACGATGAAACACAGAAATGGCATCCGAAGTTAATACAAAAGGCAGAATGCCGACTTAAGTACAAGAGGACTGACACTCTCACTATCTATGATTTGAACCTCTCCTGTGAGTCCAGTGTTAGATTCCGATGCTTCACTTCAGGTTTACTGTATCCCTTGGACCTTCTTATTGACGATGGAACACAGAAAAGGCTTCCGAATTTAATACAATAGGCAGAATGCCGACTTAAGTACAAGAGGACTGACACTCTCACTTTCTATGATTTGAACCTCTCCTGTGAGTCCAGTTTTAGATTCCGATGCTTCACTTCAGGCATACTGTATCCCTTGGACCTTATTATTGACGATGAAACACAGAAATTGCATCCGAATTTACTACAAAATTCACAATGCAGACTTAAGTAAAAGAGGACTGACACTCTCACTTTCTATGATTTGAACCTCTCCTGTGAGTCCAGTTTTAGATTCCGATGCTTCACTTCAGGCATACTGTATCCCTTGGACCTTATTATTGACGATGAAACACAGAAATTGCATCCGAATTTAATACAAAGGCACAATACCGACTTAAGTACAAGAGGAGTGACACTCTAACTCTCTATGATTTGAACCTCTCCTGTGAGTCCAGTATTAGATTCTGATGCTTCACTTTAGGTTTACTGTACCCCTTGGACCTTCTTATTGACGATGAAACACAGAAATGGCATCCGAAGTTAATACAAAAGGCAGAATGCCGACTTAAGTACAAGAGGACTGACACTCTCACTTTCTATGATTTGAACCTCTCCTGTGAGTCCAGATTTAGATTCCGATGCTTCACTTCAGGTTTACTGTATCCCTTGGACCTTCTTATTGAAGATGAAACACAGAAATTGCATCCGAATTTAATACAAAGGCACAATACCGACTTAAGTACAAGAGGAGTGACACTCTAACTCTCTATGATTTGAACCTCTCCTGTGAGTCCAGTATTAGATTCTCATGCTTCACTTTAGGTTTACTGTACCCCTTGGACCTGCTTATTGACGATGAAACACAGAAATGGCATCCGAAGTTAATACAAAAGGCAGAATGCTAACTTAAGTAAAAGAGGACTGACACTCTCCTTTTTATGATTTGAACCTCTCCTGTGAGACCAGTTTTAGATTCCGATGCTTCATTTCAGGGTTACTGTATACTTTGTACGTTCTTATTGACGATGAATAACAGAAATTGCATCTGAAATTAATACAAAAGGCACAATGCCGCCTTAAGTACAAGAGGACTGACACTCTCACTATCTATGATTTGAACCTCTCCTGTGAGTCCAGTTTTAGTTTCCGATGCTTCACTTCAAGTTTACTGTATCCCTTGGACCTTCTTATAGACAATGAAACACAGAGTTTGCATCCGAAATTAATACAAAAGGCACAATGCCGACTTAAGTACAAGAGGACTGACACTCTAACTCTCTATGATTTGAACCTCTCCTGTGAGTCCAGTTTTAGATTTTGATCCTTCACTTCAGGTTTACTGTATACCTTGCACGTTCTTATTGACGATGAAACACAGAAATGGAATCTGAAGTTAATACAAAAGGCACAATGCGGACTTAAGTACATGGGGACTGACACTCTCACATTCTATGATTTGAACCTCTCCTGTGAGTCCAATTTCAGATTCCGATGCTTCACTTCTGGTTTACTATATATCTTGCACCTTCTTATTGACGTTGAAACACAGAGTTTGCATCCGAATTTAATACAAAAGGCACAATGACGATTTGTTGCCAAGAGGACTGACACTCTCACTTTCTATGATTTTACCTATCCTGTGAGTCCAGTTTTATATTCCGATGCTTCACTTCAGGTTTACTGTATACCTTGCACCTTCTTATTGACGATGAAACACAGAAATTACATACGAATTTAATACAAAAGGCACAATGCCGACATAAGTAAAAGCGGACTGACACTCTCCTTTCTATGATTTGAACCTCTCCTGTGAGACCAGTTTTAGATTCCGATGCTTCATTTCAGGGTTACTGTATACTTTGCACCTTGTTATTGACGATGAATAACAGAAATTGCATCTGAAATTAATACAAAAGGCACAATGCCGGCTTAAGTACAAGACGACTGACACTCTCACTTTGTATTATTTGAACCTGTCCTGTGAGTCCAGTTTTTAGTTCCGATGCTTCACTTAAGGTTTACTGTATCCCTTGGACCTTCTTATAGACGATGAAACACAGAAATTGCATCCAAATTTAATACAAAAGGCACAATGCCGATTTAAGTACAAGAGGACTGACACTCTCACATTCTATGACTTGTACCTCTCCTGTGAGTCCAGTTTTAGATTCCGATGCTTCACATCAGGTTTACTGTATCCCTTGGTCCATCTTATTGACGAAGAAACACAGAAATTGCGACCGAATTTAATACAAAAGGCACAATGCCGACTTAAGTACATGGGGACTGACACTCTCACTTTCTACGATTTGAACCTCTCCTGTGAGTCCAGTTTTAGATTCTGATGCTTCACTTCAGGTATACTGTATCCCTTGGACCTTCTTATTGACGATGAAACACAGCAATTGCATCCGAATTTAATACAAAAGGCACAATGCCGACTTATGTGAAAGAGGACTGACACTCTCACTTTCTATGTTTTGCGGCGGTGTTCGTAGCGACAAACACTTGGCTGTAGAAATGGCTTACGAAGTCACCGCCACACTTTTAATAGCGGGCCGACCGGTCCGCTGGAACAGTGAACAGAAAGATGAAAGCCCAAACACTCATATTAAATAAAAGTCGGTACTTATCTTTTATTAATGAAGATACAGTAACACAGTAGTGAACTCGGTGTCTACAGAAATCTGTCTAGTTCGAGTCGGAGCGGCTAGGTCAGCGTCGGCTGACGACAAACAACAACTCTGCTGCGATGAACACACAACTGACTAGCAAGTACACAATTCGGTGGCGAGTATACAACTGAGCGGCGAATACAGAACTGGCCTAGCGCACCTGACTCCAGCGCTTAAGAAGCCAGAAGCCAGCGGCGGCGCGCGCAGACTTGCGGCGATTTGCTGTATCGCTGGCGCTGCTTATGCGGACGGCGTCCGTACTTTGATGCTGCCAACCTTTTGGCAGCGGGCTCGGTTGGCTTTACTGGCTGGGATACAACACTCCTCCCCCCCAAATCGCCGCACCGTCGTTGAATAATGACGTGGCGAGCGGCGACGGCGGGGGAGGGGTCCGGTCGCAGGCGTAGCAGAAGAGACCGGGGCGGAGACTGTTGTCGGTGGCAGTCCCCGGTCCGCACCCCAGCATTGGCTGCGAGGGGCCTCGGGAAACACCGACTGAAAACCGAGGTCAGGGCGCACGCCTGTGACCACGGGCGCAGCTTCTGGCACTGGACGCGACGGGGCGTCGGGACCCACAAAGAGAGGCAGCGTCTCCTGACGCTGCGTCGACGTCTGCTGAGTGGGCGCCGGACAAGGCGCTGCGGTGTCAGACTCCTTGGGGGTGCCCAAGGAAAGCGGCTGCAGGACAGGCTGCACAGCCACCGCTTGGGAAGGCGGCCCGGCTGAGGGGTCGACGTCCATCAGCTCCGAAGGCGGTGGCGACTGAAGAGGGACCGCAGGCGCCGGAGCGACCACCTGGGGCGCTCCCGAATGAAGCTGCGCGGGAGGCATCAACGGGACGGGCTGTCGGCGTGGTAGCGGCGACGGCTGCTGCTGCTGCTGCTGCCCTGGGGGCGGCAGCGAAGTCGGAAGGCGCGGCTGGAACACGCCGCGGACCAAATCTGTGGACAAAGAACGAGCGGCAGAATCCGGGCGGCCAGCGCGGCGCAACTGGTTCTGATGCCTCCTGTGCACCCCAGTAGCACCTTGAACATTATAAAAACCGCGACCCTGGACACTTATCACGGTACCACGTTCCCAACGACGGCGACCGTGATAAACGCTAAAAAAAAACGGCGTCGTTGCGCTGAAAACGCGTGCGATGCTCAGAAGCGGCGGGTCGATCCGGGGGGTGCAACAACCGTAGTAGGGTGCGATGACGACGGCCGTGGAGAAGCTCCGCAGACGAAGGGCCGTCGCGTGGCGTGGTCCGGTACGACGACAGGAACGTGATGAGGGCCTGCTGACGAGAGTGCGTAGCACAAAGGCGGTCCATATGATCCTTGAATGTGCGTACAAAACGTTCCGCTGCACCATTCGATTGAGGGTGGAACGTCGGAGTAAGAACATGGCGAATGCCATTGGCAGAACAAAAACTTTCAAATTCAGCAGAGGTAAATTGTGGACCATTGTCAGACACTAAAACTTCTGGAAGACCCTCAATACAAAAAATTGAAGTCAACGCCTGTATAGTTTGAGCAGACGTTGTAGACTGCATGGGCACAACAAACGGAAAATTACTAAATGCATCTACCACGATGAGCCAACGAGAATTCCAATATGGACCAGCGAAATCAATATGTACTCGCTGCCAGGGACCGGCAGGGCGTGCCCACTCAAAATAGCGTTGAGGCGGAGCAGCTTGGTGTTCGGCACACGTCGAACAATCTGTAGACATCTGCGTAATCTGCTTATCAATACCGATCCATGTACAATGACGGCGGGCAAGCTGCTTGGTGCGGACCACTCCCCAATGACCTTGATGCAACAAGTCGAGGACCTTGGATTGGAGCACTTGGGGAACCACTACACGAAGCTGGTCATTCTCGGTGCGTAACAGCAAAACTCCGTGCGAAACAGACAACAGATGACGTTGCGGATAATAGCGACGAACCACAGGATCCGATATGTCCTTTGCCTTGGACGGCCAACCACGTTGAACAAAACGTAATAGTAAACTCAGATGAGGATCCGTAGCTGTCTCACGTGCCACCTGACGATAATCAATCGGAAAATCCCGGAGGGATTGATGCTCATCGGCGTCAATCTGATGGCAAGAGTCTTCAGAGGAATCGAAGACATCATCCGCAGCAATCGGCAATCTAGAAAGCGCATCAGCGTTTGCATGCTGAGCTGTAGGGCGATACAGTATCTCATACTGGTATTGTGATAACAAGAGAGCCCAACGTTGTAGTCTCTGAGCTGTCCGCTGAGGAACGGGTTTAGACGGATGAAACAGTGACGTCAGGGGCTTGTGATCTGTTACTAAATAGAATGGTCTACCATAGAGGTAGTGATGGAATTTTGTGACACCGAACACAATAGCCAATGCTTCCTTGTCCAATTGGCTATAATTACACTGAGCTTTGTTTAGCAATTTAGATGCGAACGCAATAGGACGTTCGGTGTTACCGACTCGGTGAGACAACACAGCACCGAGGCCAAAAGAAGAGGCATCACAAGCTAACACCAGAGGCATGTTAGGGTCGTGATGGACCAGACAACGATCATTCAATAAAGCCTCTTTAAGCTGCTGAAAGGCTGATTGGCAATCAGCTGACCACACAAACGGAACATTCTTACGGCGGAGACGATGCAACGGTGCAGCAATCTGTGATGCATTAGGTATAAACCTAATATAATACGTCAATTTGCCAAGAACTGCTTGCAATTCATTCAGATTGCGAGGGGCGGGCAAATCACGAATAGCTGCTAAATGTGACTGGGGAGGGATGAATGCCTTGAGCATTAATAACATGTCCCAGATACTCCATCTCCGTAAGGAAAAATGAACATTTATCGATGTTGCAACGTAGGCCTGCCTGAGACAACACTTTAAACAAACACTCCAAATTACGGAAATGTTCAGCAGGCGTCCGACCGGACACAACAATATCGTCTAAATAGTTGCAACACGATGGCACATTAGCCAGAAGTTGTGACAAAAAACGCTGAAAAACAGCTGGAGCTGACACACAACCGAAAGGCAAACGCAGAAAACGGAACAACCCCAACGACGTGTTTATGACAAAATACTGTTGTGATTGCTCGTCGAGGGGCAATTGCAAATATGCTTCCCGGAGATCAATTTTGGAAAAGAAACGAGCTTCCCCTAACTTGTCCATCAGCTCGTCCGGTCTAGGCAAAGGAAAAGAATCAATGACAGTCTGAGGATTAACTGTCGACTTAAAATCAGCACACAAACGTAACTTGCCAGACGGTTTCTTTATAATAACTAAGGGAGAAGCCCACTGGCTCGCTGAAACCGGTTGAATAACACCGTTGTTTTGCCAACGACGAAGTTCTTCTTCTACAGGTGCCCGGAGGGCGTGAGGCACTGGACGAGCACGACAAAATCGAGGCTGAGCATTATCTTTTAACGTAATATGAGCGGCAAAGTTCGCAGCACAACCTAGTTCGTCTTTAAATATGTCACTGTATCGTTTACACAAATCGGTTATGCTGTCTTGAGGAACAACAACAGAATTAATTTGCAACACATTGTCTTGGATAGACAGGCCAAACAAGTCGAAACAGTCCAATCCGAAAATGTTTACACTGTCTGTAGCGCGGAGCACTGTGAATGAAACTGTTTTGGTATCGCCACGGAATGTGGCTGGCACGCTACATACACCTAACACAGGAATTTGTTCGCCACTATAAGTAGCCAAGGAATGTTTTGCCGCTGAAAGTTTAGGGCGGCCGATAGCCGCATACGTAGCACTATTTATGAGAGTCACAGACGCACGAGTGTCTAATTGAAAATTGAAGGTCTTATCCTGGATGCGGAGCTTCACAAATAGTTTATTACACTGTCTCTGGATCGGTGCAGTGGAGGCGGAAGACACAAAATCAGCGCGTTTAGCGCGTGTTCGCTGCTTACGACAACTCGTGGGTTGGGCGGGTGGAACAACAACTCCCGCTTCATTTGCAGTCTGTACATTACTTTTTACAGCGTTGGAATTACGCTTGGGTCGCATAGCAGAGGGCTGGGTGGGTGGCTTATTGCGAACAAGTTTATCACCCACACGAACCGTGGAAGAGTCTTTAAACGCGACCTTCTGGGCGGGCTGGCTTTGAAGAACATGAATATCCATGGGCTGGACAGCACTAGAATTGTTCTTGCGTTTACGCAAACAAACAGTCTGGATGTGTCCTTTCCTTTGACAAAAGTGACAAACCGCGTTTCTTAACGGGCAACGTTCACGAGGATGAGCAAGAACACACTTAGGGCAAGACTTCACTCTATCATTTTGCACACGCGGCTGACGAATGTGTTTAACATGACGCGGCCGGCCAGTGTTTACAGTCTGACTCTGCCGGTGGGGCCGCGGGCGTGACATAACTTGCTTAGCACAGGCAATTTGAGAAATACATGGCTGATCTAACTCACACTCAGCATAGTCAAAAGTATCTTGGGCTTCAATGATGTTCATCACAGTCTCTAATGACGGGTCGGGCAACTTTAAGATAGCAGCACGAATACGAGAATCTGCAATGTTTTGAGTAATAGCGTCTCGTAACATGACATCACTGTAGGAAGCTCCACACACACAATTAAATCGGCACTGACGGGTGAGGCCCCGTAAATCTGTTAACCACTGTTTATTAGATTGATGTGGCAGTTTCTTTAACCTGAAGAACTTGAATCTGGCTGCTGCCACATGAACTCGCGACTCGAAATACTCAGCAAGCTTGTTAACAACAACGTCATAGTCTAAAGCTTCTGGCTGGGATTCCGGGAACAACTTACAAAGGAGTCGATAGATGTCCACGCCTGCAGTGGAAATTAAATAAAGCTGCCGCTCAGTACCTGTGATTTTGTAGACTGTCATGTGCGCCTGCAACTGCGCGAAATATTCTTGCCATTCTTCTCTGGATTCATCAAAAGCCCTGAACGGTGGTGCTGCCTGTGCTTGTTCCGTTTGCGTTGGAGGATTAGCCGCTTGTTTGGCGATTGCTTCCACCAGACTTTGTATTTGCTGACTCTGTAACAAGATCAACTGTTGTAATTCGGCAGACATAGTGAACACAAATTAAACCAGCCCCCAAAAGTTTATCGCTATAAGTAGTAGAACAAGAACAAGTTGAACCAGCCCTGCACACGAGTTCGGAAGACCTCGTCGCCAGTTTTGTGGCGGTGTTCGTAGCGACAAACACTTGGCTGTAGAAATGGCTTACGAAGTCACCGCCACACTTTTAATAGCGGGCCGACCGGTCCGCTGGAACAGTGAACAGGAAGATGAAAGCCCAAACACTCATATTAAATAAAAGTCGATACATATCTTTTATTAATGAAGATACAGTAACACAGTAGTGAACTCGGTGTCTACGGAAATCTGTCTAGTTCGAGTCGGAGCGGCTAGGTCAGCGTCGGCTGACGACAAACAACAACTCTGCTGCGATGAACACACAACTGACTAGCAAGTACACAATTCGGTGGCGAGTATACAACTGAGCGACGAATAAAGAACTGTCCTAGCGCACCTGACTCCAGCGCTTAAGAAACCAGAAGCCAGCGGTGGCGCGCGCAGACTTGCGGCGATTTCCTGTATCGCTGGCGCTGCTTATGCGGACGGCGTCCGTACTTTGATGCTGCCAACCTTTTGGCAGCGGGCTCGGTTGGCCTTACTGGCTAGGATACTACACTATGCTTTGAACCCCTCCAGTGAGTCCACTTTTAGATTCCGATGCTTCACTTCAGGTTTACTGTATCCCTTGGACCTTTTCATTGACGATGAAACACAGAAATTGTTTCCGAATTTCATACAAAAGGCACAATGCCGACTTAAGTACAAGAGGACTGACACTCTCACTTTCTATGATTTGAACCTCTCCTGAGAGTCCAGTTTTAGATTCCGATGCATGACTTCAGGTTTACTGTATACCTTGCACCTTCTTATTGACGACGAAACACAGAATATTCATCCGAATTTAATTCAAAAGGCACAATGCCGACTTAAATACAAGAGGTCTGACACTCTCACTTTCTATTATTTGAACCTCTCCTGTGAGGCCTGTTTTTAGTTGTGATGCTTCACTTCAGGTTTACTGTATCCCTTGGACCTTCTTATTGACGATGAAACACAGATATTAAATCCGAATTTAATACAAAAGGCCCAATGCCGACTCAAGTACAAGAGGACTGACACTCTCACTTTCTATGATTTGAACCTCTCCTGTGAATCCAGTTTTAGATTCCGATGCTTCACTTCAGGCTTACTGTGTACCTTGCTCCTTCTTATTGACGATGAATCAGAGAAATTTCATCCGGATTTAATACAAGAGGCACAATGCCGACTTTAGTACAAGAGGACTGACACTCTCACTTTCTATGATTTGAACCTCTCCTGTAAGTCCGGTTTTAGATTCCGATGCTTCACTTCAGGTTTACTGTATACCTTGGATCTTCGTGTTGACGATGAAACACAAATATTGCATTCGAATTTAATACAAAAGTCACAATGCCGACTTAAGTACAAGAGGACAGACACTCTCACTTTCTATTACTTTAACCTCTCCTGTGAGTCCAGTTTTTAGTTCCGATGCTTCACTTCAGGTATACTGTATCCCTTGGACCTTCTTATTGACGATGAAACACAGAAATTGCATCCGAATTTAATACAAAAGGCCCAATGCCGACTTAAGTACAAGAGGACTGACACTTTCAATTTCTATGATTTGTACCCCTCCGGTGAGTCCAGTTTTGGATTCCGATGCTTCACTTCAGATTTACTGTATACCTTGCACCTTCTTATTGACGATGAAACACAGAAATTGCATCCGAATTTAATACAAAAGGCACATTGCCGACTTAAGTACAAGAGGACTGACACTCTAATTTTTATGAATTGAACCTCTCCTGTGAGTCCAGTTTTAGATTCCGATGCTTTACTTCAGGCTTACTGTGTACCTTGCTCCTTCTTATTGACGATGAATCAGAGAAATTTCATCCGGATTTAATACAAAAGGCACAATGCCGACTTAAGTACAAGAGGTCTGACACTCTCACTTTCTGCGATTTTAACCTCTCCTGTGAGTCCAGTTTTAGATTCCGATGCTTCACTACAGGTTTACTGTAGACCTTGCTCCTTCTTATTGACGATGAAACACAGAAATTGCATCCGATTTTAAAACAAAAGGCACAATGCCGACTTAAATAAAAGAGGACTGACACTCTCAGTTTCTTTGATTTGGACCTCTCCTGTGAGTTCAGTTTTAGATTCCGATGCTTCGGTTGAGGTTCACTGTATACTTTGCACCTTCTTATTGACGATGAATAACAGAAATTGCATCTGAAATTAATACAAAAGGCACAATGCCGACTTAAGTGCAAGAGGACTAAAAAACTCTCACTTTCTACGATTTGAACCTCTCCTGTGAGTCCAGTTTTAGATTCCGATGCTTCACTTCAGGTTTGCTGTATCCCTTGGACCTTCTTATTGACGATGAAACACAGAAATTGCATCCGAATTTAATACAAATGTCACAATGCCGACTTAAGTACAAGAGGACTGACACTCTCACTATCTATGATTTGAACCTCTCCTGTAAGATCAGTTTTGGATTCCGATGCTTCACTTCAGGTTTACTGTATCGCTTGGACCTTCTTATTGACGATGAAACACAGATATTGCATCCGAATTTAATACAAAAGGCACAATGCCGACTTTAGTACAAGAGGACTGACACTCTCATTTTCTATGATTAGAACCTCTCCTGTGAGTCCAGTTCTAGATTCCGAAACGTCACTTCACGTTTACTGTGTACCTTGCACCATCTTATTGACGATGAATCATAGAAATTTCATCCGAATTTAATAAAAAAGGCACAATGCCGACTTTAGTACAAGAGGACTGACACTCTCACTTTCTATGATTTGAAATTCTCCAGTGAGTCCAGTTTTAGATTCCGATGCTCCACTTCAGGCTTACTGTATACCTTGGATCTTCGTGTTAACGATGAAACACAAATATTGCATCCGAATTTAATACAAAAGTCACAATGCCGACTTAAGTACAAGAGGACTGACACTCTCACTTTCTATTACTTTAACCTCTTCTGTGAATCCAGTTTTTAGTTCCGATGCTTCACTTCAGGTATACTGTATCCCTTGGACCTTCTTATTGACGATGAAACACAGAAATTGCATCCGAATTTAATACAAAAGGCACAATGCCGACTTAAGTACAAGAGGACTGACACTCTCACTTTCTATGATTTGAACCTATCCTGTGAATCCAGTTTTAGATTCCGATGCTTCACTTCAGGTTTACTGTGTACCTTGCTCCTTCTTATTGACGATGAATCAGAGAAATTTCATCCGGATTTAATACAAAAGGCACAATGCCGACATAAGTACATGGGGACTGACACTCTCACTTTCTACGATTTGAACCTCTCCTGTGGATCCAGTTTTAGATTCCGATGCTTCACTTCAGGTTTACTGTATCCCGTGGACCTTCTTATTGACGATGAAACATAGAAATTACATCCGAATTTAATACAAAAGGCACAATGCCGACTTAAGTACAAGAGGACTGACACTCTAACTTTCTATGATTTGAACCACTCCTGCGAGTCCAGTTTTAGATTCCGATGCTTCACTTCAGGTTTACTGTATACCGTGCACCCTCTTATTGACGATTAAACACAGAAATTGCATCAGCATTTAATACAAAAGGCACAATGCCGACTTAAGTACAAGAGGTCTGACACTCTCACTTTCTACGATTTTAACCTCACCTGTGAGTCCAGTTTTAGATTCCGATGCTTCACTACAGGTTAACTGTAGACCTTGCACCTTCTTATTGACGATGAAACACAGAAATTGCATCCGATTTTAAACAAAAGGCACAATGCCAACTTAAATAAAAGAGGACTGACGCTCTCAGTTTCTTTGATTTGGACCTCTCCTGTGAGTTCAGTTTTAGATTCCGATGCTTCACTTGAGGTTCACTGTATACTTTGCACCTTCTTATTGACGATGAATAACAGAAATTGCATCTGAAATCAATACAAAAGGCACAATGCCGACTTAAGTACAAGAGGACTGACACTCTCACTTTCTACGATTTGAACCTCTCCTGTGAGTCCAGTTTTAGATTCCGATGCTTCACTTCAGGTTTGCTGTACCCATTGGACCTTCTTATTGACAATGAAACACAGAAATTGCACCCGAATTTAATACAAATACCACAATGCCGACTTAAGTACAAGAGGACTGACACTTTCACTATCTATGATTTGAACCTCTCCTGTGAGATCAGTTTTGGATTCCGATGCTTCACTTCAGGTTTACTGTATCCCTTGGACCTTCTTATTGACGAAGAAACACAGATATTGCATCCGAATTTAATACAAAAGGCCCAATGCCGACTCAAGTAGAAGAGGACTGACACTCTCACTTTCTATGATTTGAACCTCTCCTGTGAGTCCAGTTCTAGATTCCGAAACGTCACTTCAGGTTTACTGTGTACCTTGCACCTTCTTATTGACGATGAATCATAGAAATTTCATCCGAATTTAATACAAAAGGCACAATGCCGTCTTTAGTACAAGAGGACTGACACTCTCACCTTCTATGATTTGAAATTCTCCAGTGAGTCCAGTTTTACATTCCGATGCTTCACTTCAAGTTTACTATATCCCTTGGATTTTCTTATTGACGATGAAACACAGAAATTGCATCCGAATTTAATGCAAAAGACACAATGCCGACTTAAGTACAAGAGGACTGACACTCTAACTTTCTATGCTTTGAACCTCTCTTGTGAGTCCAGTTTTAGATTCCGATGCTTCACTTCAGGTTTACTTTATACCTTGCACTTTCTTATTGACGATGAAACACAGAAATTGCATCCGAATGTAATACAAAAGGCCCAATGCCGACTTAAGTAGATGGGGACTGACACTCTCACTTTCTGCGATTTGAACCTCTCCTGTGGATCCAGTTTTAGATTCCGATGCTTCACTTCTGGTTTACTGTATCCCGTGGACCTTCTTATTGACGATGAAACACAGAAATTGCATCCGAATGTAATACAAAAGGCACAATGCCGACTTAAGTACATGGGGACTGATACTCTCACTTTCTATGATTTGAACCTATCCTGTGAATCCAGTTTTAGATTCCGATGCTTCACTTCAGGCTTATTGTGTACCTTGCTCCTTCTTATTGACGATGAATCAGAGAAATTTCATCCGGATTTAATACAAAAGGCACAATGCCGACTTTAGTACAAGAGGACTGACACTCTCACTTTCTATGATTTGAACCTCTCCAGTGAGTCCAGTTTTACATTCCGATGCTTCACTTCAGGTTTACTGTATACCTCGGATCTTCGTGTTGATGATGAAACACAAATATTGCGTCCGAATTTAATACAAAAGTCACAATGCCGACTTAAGTACAAGAGGACTGACACTCTCACTTTCTATTACTTTAACCTCTCCTGTGAGTCCAGTTTTTAGTTCCGATGCTTCACTTCAGGTATACTATATCCCTTGGACCTTCTTATTGACGATGAAACACACAAATTGCATCCGAATTTAATACAAAATGCACAATGCCGACTTAAGTACAAGAGAACTGACACTCTCACTTTCTCCGATTTGAACCTCTCCTGTGAGTCCAGTTTTAGATTCCGATGCTTCACTTCAGGTTTACTGTGTCCCTTGGACCTTCTTATTGACGATGAAACACAGCAATTGCATCCGAATTTAATACAAAAGGCACATTGCCGACTTAAGTACAAGAGGACTGACACTCTAATTTTTATGAATTGAACCTCTCCTGTGAGTCCTGTTTTAGATTCCGATGCTTCAATTCAGGTTTACTGTATCCCTTGGACCCTCTTATTGACGATGAAACACAGAAATTGCATCCAAATTTAATACAAAAGGCACAATGCCGACTTAAGTACAAGTGGACTGACACTCTAACTTTCTATGCTTTGAACCTCTCCTGTGAGTCCAGTTTTAGATTCCGATGCTTCACTTCAGGTTTACTTTATACCTTGCACTTTCTTATTGACGATGAAACACAGAAATTGCATCCGAATGTAATACAAAAGCCCCAATGCCGACTTAAGTTCATGGGAACTGACACTCTCACTTTCTACGATTTGAACCTCTCCTGTGGATCCAGTTTTTGATTCCGACGCTTCACTTCAGGTTTACTGTATCCCGTGGACCTTCTTATTGACGATGAAACATAGAAATTACATCCGAATTTAATACAAAAGGCACAATGCCGAATTAAGTACAAGAGGACTGACACTCTAACTTTCTATGATTTGAACCTCTCCTGCGAGTCCAGTGTTAGATTCCGATGCTCACTTCAGGTTTACTCTATACCTTGCACCCTCTTATTGACGGTGAAACACAGAAATTGCATCCGCATTTAATACAAAAGTCACAATGCCGTTTTAAGTACAAGAGGTCTGACACTCTCACTTTCTAAGATTTTAACCTCTCCTGTGAGTCCAGTTTTAGATTCCGATGCTTCACTACAGGTTTACTGTAGACCTTGCACCTTCTTATTGAGGATGAAACACAGAAATTGCATCTGATTTTAAAACAAAAGGCACAATGCCGACTTAAATAAAAGAGGACTGACACTCTCAGTTTCTTTGATTTGAACCTCTCCTGTGAGTTCAGTTTTAGATTCCGATGCTTCACTTGAGGTTCACTGTATACTTTGCACCTTCTTATTGACGATGAATAACAGAAATTGCATCTGAAATTAATACAAAAGGCACAATGCCGACTTAAGTACAAGAGGACTGACACTCTCACTTTCTACGATTTGAACCTCTCCTGTGAGTCCAGTTTTAGATTCCGATGATTCACTTCAGGTTTGCTGTATCCCTTGGACCTTCTTATTGACGATGAAACTCAGAAATTGCATCCGAATTTAATACAAATGTCACAATGCCGACTTAAGTACAAGAGGACTGACACTCTAACTTTCTATGCTTTGAACCTCTCCTGTGAGTCCAGTTTTAGATTCCGATGCTTCACTTCAGGTTTACTGTATCCCTTGGACCTTCTTATTGACGATGAAACACAGATATTGCATCCGAATTTTTAAACAAAAGGCCCAATGCCGACTCAAGTAGAAGAGGACTGACACTCTCACTTTCTATGATTTGAACCTCTCCTGTGAGTCCAGTTCTAGATTCCGAAACGTCACTTCAGGTTTACTGTGTACCTTGCACCTTCTTATTGACGATGAATCATAGAAATTTCATCCGAATTTAATACAAAAGGCACAATGCCGACTTTAGTACAAGAGGACTGACACTCTCACCTTCTATGATTTGAAATTCTATAGTGAGTCCAGTTTTAGATTCCGATGCTTCACTTCAGGTTTACTATATCCCTTGGATTTTCTTATTGACGATGAAACACAGAAATTGCATCCGAATTTATTACAAAAGGCACAATGCCGACTTAAGTACAAGAGGACTGACACTCTAACTTTCTATGCTTTGAACCTCTCCTGTGAGTCCAGTTTTAGATTCCGATGCTTCACTTCAGGTTTACTTTATACCTTGCACCTTCGTATTGACGATGAAACACAGAAATTGCATCCGAATGTAATACAAAAGGCCCAATGCCGACTTAAGTACATGGGGACTGACACTCTCACTTTCTACAATTTGAACCTCTCCTGTGGATCCAGTTTTAGATTACGATGCTTCACTACAGGTTTACTGTATCCCGTGGACCTTCTTATTGACGATGAAACACAGAAATTGCATCCGAATGTAATACAAAAGGCACAATGCCGACTTAAGTACATGGGGACTGACACTCTCACATTCTATGATTTGAACCTCTCCTGAGAGTCCAGTTTTACATTCCGATGCTTCACTTCAGGTTTACTGTATACCTTGCACCTTCTTATTGACGATGAAACACAGAAATTTCATCCGAATTTAATCCAAAATGCACAATGCCGACTTAAATACAAGAGGTCTGACACTCTCACTTTCTATTATTTGAACTGCTCCTGTGAGGCCTGTTTTTAGTTCCGATGCTTCACTTCAGGTTCACTGTATCCCTTGGACCTTCTTATTGACGATGAAACACAGATATTAAATCCGAATTTAATACAAAAGGCACAATGCCGACTCAAGTACAAGAGGACTGACACTCTCACTTTCTATGATTTGAACCTATTCTGTGAATCCAGTTTTAGTTTCCGATGCTTCACTTCAGGCTTACTGTGTACCTTGCTCCTTCTTATTGACGATGAATCAGAGAAATTTCATCTGGATTTAATACAAAAGGCACAATGCCGACTTTCGTACAAGAGGACTGACACTCTCACTTTCTATGATTTGAACCTCTCCAGTGAGTTCAGTTTTAGATTCCGATGCTTCACTTCAGGTTTACTGTATACCTTGGATCTTCGTGTTGACGATGAAACACAAATATTGCATCCGAATTTAATACAAAAGTCACAATGCCGACTTAAGTACAAGACGACTAACACTCTCACTTTCTATTACTTTAACCTCTCCTGTGAGTCCAGTTTTTAGTTCCGATTCTTCACTTCAGGTATACTGTATCCCTTGGAACTTCTTATTGACGATGAAACACAGAAATTGCATCCGAATTTAATACAAAAGGCACAATGCCGACTTAAGTACAAGAGGACTAACACTCTCACTTTCTATGATTTGTGCCCCTCCTTTGAGTCCCGTTTTGGATTCCGATGCTTCACTTCACATTTACTGTATACCTTGCACCTTCTTATTGACGATGAAACACAGAAATTGCATCCGAATTTAATACAAAAGGCACAATGCCGACTTAAGCACAAGAGAACTGACACTCTCACTTTCTCCGATTTGAACCTCTCCTGTGAGTCCAGTTTTAGATTCCAATGCTTCACTTCAGGTTTACTGTGTCCCTTGGACCTTCTTATTGACGATGAAACACAGCAATTGCATCCGAATTTAATACAAAAGGCACATTGCCGACTTAAGTACAAGACGACTGACCCTCTAATTTTTATTAATTGAACCTCTCCTGTGAGTCCTGTTTTAGATCCGATGCTTCAATTCAGGTTTACTGTATCCCTTGGACCTTCTTATTGACGATGAAACACAGAAATTGCATCCAAATTTAATACAAAAAGCACAATGCCGACTTAAGTACAAGTGGACTGACACTCTAACTTTCTATGCTTTGAACCTCTCCTGTGAGTCCAGTTTTAGATTCCGATGCTACACTTCAGGTTTACTTTATATCTTGCACTTTCGTATTGACGATGAAACACAAGAAATTTGCATCCGAATGTAATACAAAAGGCCCAATGCCGACTTAAGTACATGGGGACTGACACTCTCACTTTCTTCGATTTGAACCTCTCCTGTGGATCCAGTTTTAGATTCCGATGCTTCACTTCAGGTTTACTGTATCCCATGGACCTTATTGACGATGAAACATTGAATTTACATCCGAATTTAATACAAAAGGCACAATGCCGACTTAAGTAGAAGAGGACTGACACTCTAACTTTCTATGATTTGAACCTCTCCTGCGAGTCCAGTTTTAGATTCCGATGCTTCACTTCAGGTTTACTGTATACATTGCACCCTCTTATTGACGATGAAACACAGAAATTGCATCCGAATTAAATACAAAAGGCACAATGCCGTCTTAAGTAAAAGAGGAATGACACTCTCACTTTCTTTGATTTGAACCTCTCCTGTGAGTTCAGTTTTGGATTCCGATGCTTCACTTCTGGTTTATGTATACCTTGCACCTTCTTATTGACGATGAAACACAGAAATTGCATCCGAATTTAATACAAAAAGCACAATGCCGGCTTAAGTACAAGAGGACTGAAACTCTCACGTTCTATGATTTGAACCTCCCCTGTGAGTCCAGTTTTAGTTTCCGATGCTTCACTTCAGATTTACTGTATCCCTTGGACCTTCTTATTGACGATGAAACACAGAAATTGCATCCGAATTTAATACAAGTGTCACAATGCCGACTTAAGTACAAGAGGACTGACACTCTCACTATCTATGATTTCAACCTCTCCTGTGAGATCAGTTTTAGATTCCGATGCTTCACTTCAGGTTTACTGTATCCCTTGGACCTTCTTATTGACGATGAAACACAGATATTGCATCCGAATTTAATACAAGAGGCCCAATGCCGACTCAAGTAGAAGAGGACTGACGCTCTCACTTTCTAAGTTCTGAACCTCTCCTGTGAGTCCAGTTCTAGATTCCGAAACGTCACTTCAGGTTTACTGTGTACCTTACACCTTCTTATTGACGATGAATCATAGACATTTCATCCGAATTTAATACAAAAGGCACAATGCCGACTTTAGTACAAGAGGACTGACACTCTCACCTTCTATGATTTGAAATTCTCCAGTGAGTCCAGTTTTAGAATCCGATGCTTCACTTCAGGTTTACTATATCCCTTGGATTTTCTTATTGACGATGAAACACAGAAATTGCATCCGAATTTAAGGGGATACGGAATCACCTATCCCCGCAATGTTAATATATGCCTACTATAGGGAGCATTTTCTCACAAACTACTGGAGACAGAGAGGTAAAAATTTTACTGTATGTGCATTCATATGTTACAACGATACTGAAACAACAGTTTATTGTCAAAGTATTTTCTTACAGAGATATTGTACATTTATTTTTAAGTAAATTTTTTCCATCGCTTTTTACTAGACAATCACCCCTAAGTCTTTTGTAAATCAAGTAATTAAAAAATCGTTGTTTCAGTATGTAATAGGGACCTATGTCACTACGTCATAAAAATTTCAGACTTCTAGGTTGACCAGTACCTGAGATATTGTTCCTAGATGAAGTAAAAAGTAAATTTACGGGAAACGGAGAAAGAAGATTAAAACATTCCTGATCCGTAGCTAATACCCCCTTCACAGTCTTCATAATCATCTTCAAGTCTTCTTTTGGCACCCCTCTGCACCTGTCTTGCTTTTTTCACTAATGTCTTGATTATATTATCAGCATGCCTTAGTCTGTGCTGATCTAAAAAGAACATAGCACGTACCGTACGGGAACCAACACACATACCCAACTTTTGAAGGACCTGGCATTTAGTTATATTTCCAAGATTGAAGGTTGCCACAGCATCATACACACCAAAATGTAGTGTATTAATTCCGACAAACACTGTTTTTGGGAGACGATGCCATATCACACTATTCAAGCACTCGTTGGGGTTCTGCGTTTTTCCGTGAAGACATTTCATCAGAAGACTTCTGTCAGCCAGATCTCTGAAAATGGGCTTTATTTCTGCCATGATGGCTGATGGTAGACTGTGGTGGTGAATGTATTTCTCTCCTGTTGTTAGTCCCCTATTGTATTTACACCAGCTGTTTTCACCTTTGGGGCACAAACCATGTTGTGGATGCTCATCCGTGGATGCGGTGTGGAAATATAAAGCCCATATAGCTCTCCTCATTTCTTCAAGATTGCCTGTATTTTGCCTGATTGCAAGGCCATAGCAGTTCTGAATGTGGTCTATTATGGAATCAGTCAATCTTCCTCTGCCATCCAAGGTTTTCCCATCATCTAGTTTTTTCCCTTTCATAACTGATCTAGTTTTTTCCCTTTCATAACTGATTTTAACCTTCTCAGCCTGGCACCCATTCTCTTCTGCACATGTCCTATACATTCAAGTTTGCTTATATTTACACTGTTCCCATATGGTTTGCTTTCCAAAACTTCTTTGAATGCTTTAGAGTCACCATCTCCCAGATATTTGACATAGCGAACATTATACCACTGTGAAGAGCGATGAAAAATTTTCTTCACCCCAGCAACCTCCATGCCACCACTACTACCATAATAATTAGCAATACAGTCATCACTGTGTTCATTTTTCAGCCTGCCTGTGCACCTACAGTATTTAGACATTATTGCAACATCAATAACCTTGCCAGTATCAACACTAGTTGCTGTTACAACACCATTGTTGGAGGTGTGGCCCCTTTTCTGCCACGTGCCGTCAAACGCCACTGTGAGGTCACGACTGCCGTCATTTTCTTCCACTGCTTCTTCCACAGCAACCTGCATTGACTTCTGTGCTACATCTTCAACTGCAGATCCTAGTACATAATTGTAAGCTTCAAACTTTGAAGGTGCACTTGGAAGATTTAGAACACCACATAGCATATCACCAGCTGCTTTGCCCTTACCAATTGCTCGCAATCCATAAACTAACCTAATATTTACACTATAAAGTTCAGTTTTCTTGTATCCATTATTTACAGTTACTGAAACCGAACTTGGAAACTTACAGCTGTATTTACAAACACTGCATATTAAATTAAACTGGGCAGCCAGGCCAACATGGGATTCTACTTTCAGAGAAACGTTTCCATGACATTTTTTGCAGCACAAACTGTTTTCAAGAGCTTCACACAATATATTCGTATCAATGAGTTCAAAAACTTCATTCCCTCTATCAAGTAAATTATATTTCTCTTCCAAATCTCTTAGTTTTTTATGAGAAGCACTGTTTTCATTTGGTGTAAGTTCGTTCGGCAAATCAGTAATAAGTGGATTCACATTTTCCAACAGTGATGATGATGAACTGCTTTGCTTTGCTAATGAATCATTATTTCTTTTCTTTTGCCAGTTCACACGCTTTTTAAATACTTTTGCTTTAGCTCTAGGCATTTTCACTGCGAAAAATGAAGCACTAAATACGAAATAACTCAACAACAACTACTTTCTTATATCACACTGTTTACAAAACGGTCCCGCCACAAAGTCAAAGAGTAACTTGAGGAAACCAGAGAGAAACATTTTCGGGCAACTAGTGTATAAATAGTCGCTGGAAACCGGGATATTTGAATTCGTCACTTTAAAGGTACTGCCAAAAAGTTCATGGTCAGCCACGAGAGACGTGTATAACTAAAGCGCAATACCCGATTTCACAAATATATTAAAATAAAATAGTTATAATTGTAGTAGAGCTATGTATGATACGTCATTTTAAAGAGGAAACATGGCAGAATATAATACGCCAATAAAAAAAAAATTCAATTTTTTAACCCAAAATCCGATTCCGTATCCCCTTAATACAAAAGGCACAATGCCGACTTAAGTACAAGAGGACTGACACTCTAACTTTCTATGCTTTGAACCTCTCCTGTGAGTCCAGTTTTAGATTCCGATGCTTCACTTCAGGTTTACTTTATACCTTGCACTTTCTTATTGACGATGAAACACAGAAATTGCATCCGAATGTAATACAAAAGGCCCAATGCCGACTTAAGTACATGGGGACTGACACTCTCACTTTCTACGATATGAACCTCTCCTGTGGATCCAGTTTTAGATTCCGATGCTTCACTAAAGGGTTAACTGTATCCCGTGGACCTTCTTATTGACGATGAAACACAGAAATTGCATCCGAATGTAATACAAAAGGCACAATGCCGACTTAAGTACATGGGGACTGACACTCTCACTTTCTATGATTTGAACCTCTCCTGAGAGTCCAGTTTTAGATTCCGACGCTTCACTTCAGGTTTACTGTATACCTTGCTCCTCCTTATTGACGATGAAACACAGAAATTTCATCCGAATTTAATTCAAAAGGCACAATGCCGACTTAAATACAAGAGGTCTGACACTCTCACTTTCTATTATTTGAACCTCTCCTGTGAGGCCTGTTTTTAGTTACGATGCTTCACTTCAGGTTCACTGTATCCCTTGGACCTTCTTATTGACCATGAAACACAGATATTAAATCCGAATTCAATACAAAAGGCCCATTGCCGAGTCAAGTACAAGACGACTGACACTCTCACTTTCTATGATTTGAACCTATCCTGTGAATCCAGTTTTAGATTCCGATGCTTCACTTCAGGCTTACTGTGTACCTTGCTCCTTCTTATTGACGATGAATCAGAGAAATTTCATCTGGATTTAATACAAAAGGCACAATGCCGACTTTAGTACAAGAGGACTGACACTCTCACTTTCTATGATTTGAACCTCTCCAGTGAGTCCAGTTTTAGTTTCCGATGCTTCACTTCAGGTTTACTGTATACCTTGGATCTTCGTGTTGACGATGAAACACAAATATTGCATCTGAATTTAATACAAAAGTCACAATGCCGACTTAAGTACAAGAAGACTGACACTCTCACTTTCTATTACTTTAAGCTCTCCTGTGAGTCCAGTTTTTAGTTCCGACGCTTCACTTCAGGTATACTGTATCCCTTGGACCTTCTTATTGACGATGAAACACAGAAATTGCATCCAAATTTAATACAAAAGGCACAATGCCGACTTAAGTACAAGTGGACTGACACTCTAACTTTCTATGCATTGAACCTCTCCTGTGAGTCCAGTTTTAGATTCCGATGCTTGACTTCAGGTTTACTTTATACCTTGCACTTTCTTACTGACGATGAAACACAGAAATTGCATCCGAATGTAATACAAAAGGCCCAATGCCGACTTAAGTACATGGGGACTGACATTCTCACTTTCTACGATTTGAACCTCTCCTGTTGATCCAGTTTTAGATTCCGATGCTTCACTTCAGGTTTACTGTATCCCGTGGACCTTCTTATTGACGATGAAACATAGAAATTACATCCGAATTTAATACAATAGGCACAATGCCGACTTAAGTACAAGAGGACTGACACTCTAACTTTCTATGATTTGAACCTCTCCTGCGAGTCCAGTTTTACATTCCGATGCTTCACTTCAGGTTTACTGTATACCTCGCACCCTCTTATTGACGATGAAACACAGAAATTGCATCCGCATTTAATACAAAAGGCACAATGCCGACTTAAGTGCAAGAGGTCTGACACTCTCACTTTCTACGATTTTAACCTCTCCTGTGAGTCCAGTTTTAGATTCCGATGCTTCACTACAGGTTTACTGTAGACCTTGCACCTTCTTATTGACGATGAAACACAGAAATTGCATCCGATTTTCAAACAAAAGGCACAATGCCGACTTAAATAAAAGAGGACTGCCACTCTCAGTTTCTTTGATTTGGACCTCTCCTGTGAGTTCAGTTTTAGATTCCGATGCTTCACTTGAGGTTCACTGTATACTTTGCACCTTCTTATTGACGATGAATAACAGAAATTACATCTGAAATTAATACAAAAGGCACAATGCCGACATAAGTACAAGAGGATTGACACTCTCACTTTCTACGATTTGGACCTCTCCTGTGAGTCCAGTTTTAGATTCCGATGCTTCACTTCAGGTTGGCTGTATCCCTTGGACCTTCTTATTGACGATGAAACACAGAAATAGCATCCGAATTTAATACAAATGTCACAATGCCGACTTAAGTACAAGAGGACTGACACTCTAACTTTCTATGAATTGAACCTCTCCTGTGAGTCCTGTTTTAGATTCCTCTGCTTAACTTCAGGTTTACTGTATCCCTTGGACCTTCTTGTTGACGAAGAAATACAGAAATTGCATCCGAATTTAATACATAAGGCACAATGCCGACTTAAGTACAAGAGGACTGACACTCTAATTTTCTATAATTTGAACCTCTCCTGTGAGTCCAGTTTTAGATTCCGATGCTTCACTTCAGATTTACTGTATACCTTCCACCTTCTTATTGACGATGAAACACAGAAATTGCATCCGAATTAAATACAAAAGGCACAATGCCGTCTTAAGTAAAAGAGGAATGACACTCTCACTTTCTATGATTTGAACCTCTCCTGTGAGTTCAGTTTTGGATTCCGATGCTTCACTTCAGGTTTACTGTATCCCTTGGACCTTCTTATTGACGATGAAACACAGAAATTGCATCCGAATTTAATACAAAAAGCACAATGCCGGCTTAAGTACAAGAGGACTGAAACTCTCACTTTCTACGATTTGAACCTCTCCTGTGAGTCCAGTTTTAGATTCCGATGCTTCACATCAGGTTTGCTGTATCCCTTCGACCTTCTTATTGACGATGAAACACATAAATTGCATCCGAATTTAATACAAAAGACACAATGCCGACTTAAGTACAAGAGGACTGACACTCTCACATTCTATGACTTGTACCCCTCCTGTGAGTCCAGTTTTAGATTCCGATGCTTCACTTCAGATTTACTGTATACCTTGCACCTTCTTATTGACGATGAAACACAGAGTTTGCATCCGAATTTAATACAAACGGCACATTGCTGACTTAAGTACAAGAGGACTGACACTCTAACTTTCTATGAATTGAACCTCTCCTGTGAGTCCTGTTTTAGATTCCGATGCTTCACTTCAGGTTTACTGTATCCTTTGGACCTTCTTGTTGAAAAAGAAATACCGAAATTGCATCCGAATTTAATACATAAGGCACAATGCCGACTTAAGTACAAGAGGACTGACACGCTAATTTTCTATGATTTGAACCTCTCCTGTGAGTCCAGTTTTAGATTCCGATGCTTCACTTCAGATTTACTGTATACCTTGCACCTTCTTATTGACGATGAAACACTGAAATTGCATCCGAATTAAATACAAAAGCACAATGCCGTCTTAAGTGAGAGAGGAATGACACTCTCACTTTCTATGATTTGAACCTCTCCTGTGAGTTCAGTTTTGGATTCCGATGCTTCACTTCTGGTTTATGTATACCTTGCACCTTCTTATTGACGATGAAACACAGAAATTGCATCCGAATTTAATACAAATAGCACAATGCCGGCCTAAGTACAAGAGGACTGAAGCTTTCACGTTCTATGATTTGAACCTCCCCTGTGAGTCCAGTTTTAGATTCCGATGCTTCACTTCAGGTTTACTATATCCCTTGGATCTTCGTATTGACGAAAAAACACAGATATTGCATCCGTATTTAATACAAAAGGCACAATGCCGACTTAAGTACAAGTGGACTGACACTTTAACTTTCTATTACTTGAACCTCTCCTGTGAGTCCAGTTTTAGATTTCGATGTTTCACTTCAGGTTTGCTGTATCCCTTCGACCTTCTTATAGACGATGAAACACAGAAATTGCATCCGAATTTAATACAAAAGACACAATGCCGACTTAAGTACAAGAGGACTGACACTCTCACTTTCTATGACTTGTACCCCTCCTGTGAGTCCAGTTTTAGATTCCGATGCTTCACTTCAGATTTACTGTATACCTTGCACCTTCCTATTGACGATGAAACAGAAATTGCATCCGAATATAATACAAAAGGCACAATGCCGACTTAAGTACAAGAGGACTGACACTCTCACTTTCTACGATTTGAACCTCTCCTGTGAGTCCAGTTTTAGATTCCGATGATTCTCTTCAGGTTTACAGTGTCCCTTGGACCTTCTTATTGACGATGAAACACAGAGTTTGCATCCGAATTTAATACAAAAGGCACATTCCCGACTTAAGTAAAAGAGGAATGACACTCTCACTTTCTATGATTTGAACCTCTCCTGTGAGTTCAGTTTTGGATTCTGATGCTTCACTTCTGGTTTATGTATACCTTGCACCTTCTTATTGACGATGAAACACAGAAATTGCATACGAATTTAATACAAAAAGCACAATGCCGGCTTAAGTACAAGAGGACTGACACTCTCACGTTCTATGATTTGAACCTCCCCTGTGAGTCCAGATTTAGTTTCCGATGCTTCACTTCAGGTTTACTGTATCTCTTGGACCTTCTTATTGACGATGAAACACAGAAATTGCATCCAAATTTAATACAAAAGGCACAATGCCGTCTTAAGTAAAAGAGGACTGACACTCTCACTTCCTATGATTTGAACCTCTTCTGTGAGTCCAGTTTTAGATTCCGATGTTTCACTTCAGGTTTAGTGTATCCCTTGGACCTTCTTACTGACGATGAAACACAGAAATTGCATGCGAATTTAATACAAAGGGCACAATGCCGTCATAAGTGCAAGATGACTAACACTTTCACCTTCTACGATTTGAACCTCTCCTTTGAGTCCAGTTTTAGATTCGGATGCTTCACTTCATGTTTACTGTATACCTTGCGCCATCTTATTGACGATGAAGCACAGAACTTGCATTCGAATTTAATACAAATGGCAAAATGCCGACTTAAGTACAAGAGGACTGACGCTGTCACTTTCTACGATTTGAACCTCTCCTGTGAGTCCAGTTTTAGATTCCGAAGCTTCACTTCAGGTTTACTGTATCCCGTGGACCTTCTTATTGACGATGAAACACAGAAATTACATCCGAATTTAATACAAAAGGCACAATGCCGACTTAAGAACAAGAGGACTGACACTCTAACTTTCTATGATTTGAACCTCTCCCGCGAGACCAGTTTTAAATTCCGAAGCTTTACTTCTGGTTTACAGGATACTTGCACCTTCTTATTGACGACGAAACACAGAAATTGCATCCGAATTTAATACAAAAGGCAAAATGCCGACTTAAGTAGAGGAGGGCTGACACTCACACTTTCTATGATTTGAACCTCTCCTGTGAGTCCAGTTTTAGATTCCAAAACTTCACTTCAGGTTTACTGTATCCCTTGGACCTTCTTATTGACGATGAAACACAGAAATTGCATCCGAATTTAATACAAAAGGCACAATGCCGACTTAAGTAAAAGAGGACTCACACTATCACTTTCTATGATTTGAACCTCTCCTGTGAGTCCAGTTTTACATTCCGATGCTTCACTTCAGGTTGACTGTATCCCTTGGACCTTCTTATTGACGATAAAACACAGATATTGCATCCGAATTTAATACAAAAGGCACAATGCCGACTTAAGTACAAGTGGACTGACACTCTCACTTTCTATTACTTGAATCTCTCCTGTGAGTCCCCGTTTTAGATTCCGATGCTTCACTTCAGGTTTGCTGTATCCCTTCGACCTTCTTATTGACGATGAAACACAGAAATTGCATCCGAATTTAATACAAAAGACACAATGCCGACTTAAGTACAAGAGGACTGACACTCTCAATTTCTATGACTTGTACCCCTCCTGTGAGTCCAGTTTTAGATTCCGATGCTTCACTTCAGATTTACTGTATACCTTGCACCTTCTTATTGACGATGGAACACAGAAATTGCATCCGAATTTAATACAAAATGCACAATGCCGACTTAAGTACAAGAGGACTGACACTCTCACTTTCTACGATTTAAACCTCTCCTGTGAGTCCAGTTTTAGATTCCGATGATTCACCTCAGGTTTACTGTGTCCCTTGGACCTTCTTATTGACGATGAAACACAGAGTTTGCATCCGAATTTAATACACAAGGCACATTGCCGACTTAAGTACAAGAGGACTGACACTCTAACTTTCTATGAATTGAACCTCTCCTGTGAGTCCTGTTTTAGATTCCGATCCTTCACTTCAGGTTTACTGTATCCCTTGGACCTTCTTGTTGACGAAGAAATGCAGAAATTGCATCCGAATTTAATACATAAGGCACAATGCCGACTTAAGTACAAGAGGACTGGCACTCTAATTTTCTATGATTTGAACCTCTCCTGTGAGTCCAGTTTTAGATTCCGATGCTTCACTTCAGATTTACTGTATACCTTGCACCTTCTTATTGACGATGAAACACAGAAATTGCATCCGATTTTAATACAAAAGGCACAATGCCGACTTAAGTACAAGAGGACTGACACACTCACTTAATACGATTTGAACCTCACCTGTGAGTCCGGTTTTAGATTCCGATGCTTCACTTCAAGTTTACTGTATACCTTGCACCTTCTTATTGATGTTGAAACACAGAAATTGCATTTGAATTTCATACAACAGGCACAAAGGCGACTTAAGTACAGGAGGACTGACACTCTCACTGTCTATGATTTGAACCTCTCCTGTGAGACCAGTTTTAGATTCCGATGCTTCACTTCAGGGTTACTGTATACCTTGCACCTTCTTATTGACGATGAAACACAGAAATTGCATCCGATTTTAATACAAAAGGCACAATGCTGACCTAAGTACAAGAGCACTGACACTCTCACTTTCTATGATTTGAACCTCTCCTGTGAGTCCAGTTTTAGATTCCGATGCTTCACTTCAGGTTTACTGTATCCCTTGGACCTGATGTATCAGGCTCCCTTTTCGTAGACGATTTTACCATCTATTGCAGCGCGCAGCGTACGTGTTTCCTGGAGCGCTGTCTTCAGCGATCTCTTGACCGTCTTTACTCCTGGAGTGTCGCCATGGCTTCCGTTTTTCTGCCGAGAAGACGGTCTGTATTAACTTCTGGCACTACAAAGAGTTTCTCCCACCGTCCTTACGACTCGGTCCCGTTGCTCTCCCATTCGTGGAGACAACAAAATTTTTAGGTATTACATTTGACAGGAAACTTAGTTGGTCCCCACATGTGTCATATTTGGCTGCCAGTTGTACCCGTTCTCTAAATGTCCTCTGTGTTCTCAGTGGTATGTCGTGGGGAGCGGATCGAACCGTCTTGCTTCGTCTATATCTGTCGATCGTCCGCTCCAAGCTGGATTATGGGAGCTTCGTATACTCCTCTGCACGGCCATCCATCTTACGCCGCCTCAACTCCATACAACATCGGGGTTTACGACTTGCGATCGGAGCGTTTTTTACTGGTCCCGTCGAGAGTCTTCATGCTGACGCTGGTGAGTTGCCACTAACCTACCGGCGTGATATACTGCTTTGTCGGTATGCCTGTCGGCTACTGGCAATGCCCGACCACCCGTCTTATCGTTCCTTTTTTGATGACTCTCTCGACAGTCAATACTGGTTGTATGTCTCTGCCCTGCTACCCCCTGGAGTTCGCTTTCGTCGCCTCCTTCAACACCTTAACTTTTCACTCCCTGCAACCTTTCGAGTGGGCGAGAGCCACACGCCACCTTGGCTCCAGGCTCAGATTCGCGTCCACCTTGACCTCTGCTCACTCCCGAAGGAGGTTACCCCCGGTTCAGTCTACCACTCCCGTTTTATCGAACTTCGTTCGAAGTTCATGAATATGACCTTCATTTGTACAGATGGCTCTAAGACCAATGACGGGGTTGGTTGTTCCTTTATTGTCGGGGCACAAAGTTTCAAATACCGGCTCCATGGCCTTTGTTCGGTCTTCACAGCTGAGCTCTTTGCCCTCTACCAGGCTGTCTTTTACATCTACCGCCACCGACATTCTGCATATGTCATCTGCTCCGATTCCCTGAGCGCTATCCAGAGCCTCAGTGATCCGTACCCGGTTCACCCTTTCGTGCACCGGATCCAATGCTCTCTTCAGCAGCTGGTGGACGTCGGTTCTCCGGTTAGCTTTATGTGGGTTCCTGGCCATGTCGGTATCCCTGGGAACGAAGCTGCAGATGCCGCGGCCAAGGCTGCGGTCCTCCAGCTTCGGACAGCATCTTGTTGTGTCCCTTCGTCAGATTGCAGCAGAGTAATTTGTCGGCGCATTTTATCGCAGTGGCATGCCGATTGGGCTGCACTTACCGACAACAAACTTCGAGCCCTGAAACCTCTTCCCGTGGCTTGGACGTCCTCCTTACGCCCTCCTCGGCGGGAGGAGGTCGTTTTGGCCCGGTTACGAATTGGCCACTGCCGGTTCAGCCATCGCCATCTGCTGACTGCTGCGCCGGCGCCGTTCTGCCCCTGTGGGCAATTGCTGACAGTCTGCCATATTTTAACGGTCTGTCCAGATTTTAACACCCTGCGTCTTGATCTTGGCCTGCCGTGTACTGTAGAAGCCATTTTAGCGGATGACCCACGAGCTGCTGCTCGCGTTCTTCATTTTATCAATTTGACAACCCTCTCAAAGGACATTTGATTCTGCTGTTGTCCCTTTTTAATCGTATGCCTGTCAGTCTGTCTTTTATCGTGTTTTCCGTTTCGTTGCTGTTTTGAACTTGTGACTCTCGGTGCATTCCTCACGTAGTCTGGGCGCTAATGACCGTTGAAGTTGTGCGCCCTAACACCACAAAAAAAAAAAAAAAAACCATCACGCTGCTTACATTTCCCCACTTCCTTTATCTAAGAAGAAAAAATGCCCTCATCACCAACAACAAATCCACTACAGACAGCATCATTGTTAACAAAAAATTTTAATCACTGGGAGGCATGGTGGGAATTTCTCCCCAAAGAAATGGTACATAAGTTACTTTCAACAGTGTGGCTTGCTTTGTCATATATGTAGCACTTGGGCAACAGACATTCAGTAACATGTGGGTAAACTGTTTCAGCAGAACAGTGGTAAATACTAACAAAGATAATCATTTACAGACACTAGAAACCTGCGCTGTTACTAACATATACAATGTATCATACGAATAATCACTGGAAACAGAAAGTTCACTGTCCTTCCCAGAATAATACTGGTTTTTGCAACAGAAATAAAGGGGGTGTGGAGGCATACATGTCCATAACTCTAAAATTTGCTATATGTAGGTCATTTTATCATTTGAAACCCTATAATGTACATATATCAATGTAATCTGGAAATACTATAGAATTTAATAAAGTCATTAAAAAATTTAAGTTTTTCCACCAATTAAAAGTACCCAGTATCCTTAATGGGTTTACTTTGATTGCTTACAGCAATGGCAATATGCAAATTATTAACAGGAAATACCGAAAATGCAATGAGGTAGATTTTCCATAATAATTCCCATTCTCCCCAACGAAATGGCTGTTACATCCATAATTCAGCATATTTGGACCTCCACAAAAGGCATTAAAATGTATTTATGATGCTGTGTTTCCTCCCTCTATAAATCTTCTTTCACTTCAGTGAAAGGTTTGCACTTGGTAGTGTTCATTGTGACTTCTGATCCATTTCCGACAACTTCAGTTTTGGAGTGACCCATTTCCAAAGCTTTATTTAGTTTGCTGAATCACGACTTCTCATATTATGACTTGGGCTTGTGTGAATTCTAGCCATTATTTTTGCACTCTTTCTCTGGCATATGTTGGAATTTTTGGTTTTTAGTCCTGTTGCTTTTCGCAAAACCAAAATTTGTTTAAGAAGGTGGCTTAAAATTCTTCACCTTTGGAATAATTTTTGGTTACACAAATGACCCAGATATGTGCTTAACATTACATGTGGCTAATGCATGTGTCTATTTTGCCCTGTTTCGTTTAATGTCTCTGAAATAAATGTATGAACTGTTTGAACCCAACCATGGCATACATCCTGTGGCCTATTTGATTGTCCTGAAAGTTGCGTTATCTACAATTATTTGAGTTGCATTATCAATGTTACTCTACTTTGCTTATTGCTGCATTAACGTTGTGCAGTAGAAGCCCTCTATTTATTCCATCGACACTTCCTCATAGTGTATGACTTGCTGGTGGATTTAATTTTCTCCAGTGCACACTACCACTCACCCACAACCTCTATTGACATTTTTTGCCATGTGTGCTACTGTACATTAATGCTGTCGGGGATATTAGATTCAAAGATGTATGGGTACTGCTCCCTTCATTAGTTACAGTGGTACTTTGTAACTATGACATCACTTTCTTCTTGCACATAGCTGATCTCCATTATTTGTATGACTTCATTGTTGGACAACCATGTTAACATGCATAAACAGTATCTTTCCTAGAATTAGGCCTTTGGTTCAACTAATGCTTCAATGTTTAGTTGACATGTTTTAATACTTGGTCTCACTTCTGTAATGTTTGGCACAGGTAAAGAGCTCTTGATGAGTCATTACTTTCCTGACGTATGTACTTCTCATGTAGTTCGGAGATTAGCCAGTTGTGTTCTTTTTTGTAGTACCACCCAGGGATCACATGGAGAGTCCTTTGAGGTTGACACATGCACTTGTGAAGCTACATTGACCCTTGATATAGCTAACAAGCTTCATAACTGACAGAAGGTTAATAAAAGTATATCTTATGTTGGATAAGTAGTTTATAAACATATATTACAACATAGCGATTCAAGAGAAAGTTATGTAATTTAATTTTTAGTAGATATTTACTATTCCATAAGATTTTCAGCTCAGTGGGAAGGAGGTCGAGAATTTTTACAGCAGCATACATAGCATCTCGCTGCAGCAGAAACAGTGTACATAATTCTTTGTTTAGTGCCACACCTGTGAGCTGCTGAGTTCTGTCACAAAGGATCCGGTCTCCAGGAACACTATACGTTAGAGAAAATAAGTGTTGAGAAGCAGTAGCAAATATTCTCAGCTGGCTAAATTATTTGCAATGAGAGTTTCATGGACTTTCTATATATGACTATTTTCACTGCTCAGTAGGGAGATTATAGTTTGATTAAGGAAGAGTTCCCCTAGGGCATATTTCTATGTGACACTATAGAGTGCACAGAAGCAGAATAAGCTACCTGTCTGACCCCTTCATCATCCAGAATGAGAGAACAAAAGCTGCTTAGCTGACACTCTGCTCAACGTGATAAATGTGACATTACTTGCATGATTTGCAGTGGATGTCAATGCCCAATAACTTGATGGTATCAACTGATAATATCCTGGTTATTCAGTGTCACTGGGTGTTTTGTCTGGCTTTTTGTGAGTTCATGTACATTGCATAAAATTTAACATGTTTATATTGGCAGGAAGGGAGTTAATGATCCTGTTACAGAAGTTTTGTGAAATGTTATTGGAGACTTTGTTTGACAGATATTCTGTTACAATGATGGTGTCATCTGTAAACATGGTACATTTCCACTATACACCATTCACTACTGCAGGCAGATCTTAGCGTAAATCAGAGATGCTGAAGGACTCGGAAGGACAGAAGGTGTTTCTTTACACAAACTCTGTTCCAGCTGTACTACTAGATGACTTATCAGGTTCATGACACACAGTACCAGTTGCATGTAGCCTATATAAGTGCTTTCTTTGATTTTCAGTATTTAATACAAATGTAGAGTGAATTTAAACCCCTGCCATAATTTAGTACTTACATGTTGCAACAAAAGTTTTACCCTGTAGGACGAGTATTACAGTCGGAAACTGTGCATGCACGTCTTGCAGCAGTGTTGCTCGAGTTGTGCTATTTATACATACTGTAAATGTCCAATGTTTCATAATGAGAGCACTTTATGATTTCCAAAAACTTCAAACATAATTTCAAACCTCTCCTAAATGCTAAATGTCAGAACATACTTGTGCATTTGCATAGCAGTCAGGAGTATGAAGTTACTATATACATTGTAGTTTGATTCCTTAAACATACTGAGTATGTTTTATATGGAAGATATTTGTTGTGCATCATAATTTGAGCATATTTTTACAATAATGTGGCTTGTCACTCATGCCTGAAATTCTCTTATGCAGATGTAACAATAGTATATATCCTAAATGATTACTAAGTATTATTAGAAGTTTGTTATAGGTTTCTCTTCTAACTGTACTTCACAGATAATTAATGGATACATGTGTTTGCTGAAATGTATTGTGCCATTGTCCTAATAATCACAATGTTAATAGTCTGCTACAAGGATACATGCATTAAAACTTGAAAAAGCAGTTCGTGATGTACATAAATTTCTACTAAACAGCAAGCTTTAAAGAATGACAGAGCACTTTACTATACTAATATGATGCATATTTTATAATACTTAAGTATGAGATGGCAGTCGTGAGTGACTGGATATTATCAGTCGTCTCACTGCATACAGTTGTTGTTAACATTCCAGTAACAGTGTTTATACCATTTTGGTATATTTTAGAATGTAAGATCCAACTGACACTAATTGGCACAACAGAAAACTATGTAATGTGCCTTGGTATACAGTATCAGAAGACTTGTATATTGTTTTTCCAGCCATTTGCATGCCTCACCTTCCCAAAAATGTGCATCAGCATTATAAAAGCCAGAGCACAAATGTATTAAGGGTAGCTCACGAGTGTCGTCAACTAAAAGTTGTGGAATCTCCATCACGTGACGACACTGTAGCTACTCACAGCACTTCATATTGGTCAGAAAGTGATGTTAAGTGGTTGTGGATATCACTATTATCTGGTGTGGAAGGTGCCAGCTTAAAATAAATATTGTGCAAGTTTCCAGTGTTAACCCAGCACTTCAGATGTGGAATTCCCTTCCAGATGTTTTAAGACACATCCTGTGAGACCTGGTGTGGTTAGGCAGGATCACATAACTTCAGAATTAAATGGATAATAGAAATGGAAAAGTCGCTATTTTGGTCATTTATTTATTTAGTCTTAAATGCCATATGCTTCTGGGATATTTTCATTGGTGTTACATGCATTTAATGTAAAATATGCAATCTGTTGTAAAACTGCCACAGATTCCTCTTGCTGTACCCAGGGCATGTCAGAATTCCTATTACAGGTGTATGAGTTATAGAAGGGACTTTGTATGTTTCCAGACATGGGTTCATTAATGAAACCTGGTGGATAAAGTTTGCTCTAGAACCTCTCTGTAATAGGAATTGTGAAACTTACTTTACTTTACTTTACTTTACTTTACTTTACACGTGGCTAAGGCCTTATCGACCATACACCTGCTCTATGAGCCTCTTCCAATTATTTCTATCCAGGGAAATTGTTGTCCAATCAGAGTTGATGCCCATCCTAGCTGCATCTTCCCGGATATTCTCCATCCACCTAATTCGAGGTCTTCCTCTTCTTCTCTTTCCTTCTAATTTCTTAGTGGATGCTATTTTGGGTAGTCTGTTTATCCGGCATCCTTGCTACATGACCAGCCCAGTTCAGTCTTCTCTTCTTTAACATTTCCACAATGGTACTATGTTTGTACAGCTCCCGAAGTTCTTCATTTTTCCTTATCCTCCACTCCATGACATTTTCATCGAAGATTGGTCCAAATATTTTTCTTAGTATTTTTCTTTCAAATATCAACAGTTTTCTTCATCTTTTTTCCTGAATGTAATAGCTTCACATCCATATAATGCTACTGGTACAATAGTTGACTGATAAAAACGGATTTTGAATTCAGTACTAAGTGATCTCATCCTTAAAATTTTGATACAGCTGTAAAAAGTTCTATTAGCTGCTGTTAGACGGGCGTCTATTTCTATTTCTGCTCTATTGTCTCTGCTAAAAAGACTCCCTAAGTACTTGAAGTGGTCAACTGCCTTGAAAGTGAGACCATTTACGGTCAGTGGTGTATTCTTTTGGGGTTTTTTACTTATGACTAGATATTCTGTCTTTTCTTCATTCACATGAAGTCCAGCTTTCTCAGCTATTTTGTAATAATTTTGCATCATCCTGATTAATTCAGCTTTTGAAGTGCTTATTAAGGCTACATCATCTGCATAAGCAAGTCTAGTAATGTTCTGTCCCTGCAGTTGGATCCCTTGTGGATTAGTTTTGGTGAATTCTCTATCAATCTTCTCTAAGATAATATTAAATAGAATAGGTGAGATGGCATCCCCTTGTCTCAGTCCAGTGTACACCTTAAAATTTTCAGTTTCTCCTGCAGGTGTCTTAACTTTGCATATGGTTTCTTCCAAACACATTTTAACTAATTTGATTAATTTTAATGGTATTTCAAATTCTTTCATGGTGTTTAAGAGTGTCTGTCGGTGTATGCTATCATAGGCCTTCTTGAAGTCTATAAATAGAATATGGATATCTACATTAAATTCCCATGCCTTCTCATTTATTTGTCTCAATGTGAATAAGTGATCAAAAGTGGATCTGTTAGTGCGGAAACCACATTGGTAGTCCCCAATCAGTTCTTCGGTTATGGGAATCAGTCTGTGTAGTATACACATCGACAAAATTTTATACGTGACATCGAGTAGGGCAATTCCTCTGTAGTTATCACAGACAAGGGGATCATTCTTCTTAAAGGTGGGGCATATAATTGCAGTTTTCCAATCGGCCGGTATGTTTTCTGTCTCCCAAATTGTTTCAATTAAGGAATGTAGTTCTATTTCCAATTGTGGTCCTCCATTTTTTAAAAGCTCAGCATATACTTGGTCTTCCCCACAGGCCTTGTTGTTCTTTAATTTCTTTATTGTTTGTCTTATTTCATTTACTGATGGTGTGGTGACTTGTATATCAACTGTATCTGGTTCTTCAAATGTAAAGTAATATTGTGGATCATTGCAGTTGAGCAGCTGTGTAAAGTACGTCTTCCATGTTCCTTGTATGTCATTCTTGTTTGTAAGTATTTTCCCATTATGGTCCTTTATAAGCTGTTCCCTTTTAGTGAATTTTCCCAAGGACTTTTTTATGTTTTGATACATCTGCCTTGCTCTGTGATGCTTGAAATCATCCTCCGCTTCTCTTACCATGTTGTTGTAGTGTTTTCTCTTCTCTTGTCTTAGAGTTCGTTGTGTTTCCTTGCGGATTTTATAGTATCTCTCCTTTAGTGTAATATTGTCCATGTCTTGTAACCATGCCTTCCTCGCATTTTGCCTCTCCAGTACTCTTTCTTGGCACTCTATATTAAACCAGATTTTGTTAGTTCGTTTTCTTTTACCTATAGTTTTGGAAGCTACATCTTGAATACTGTTTCTGAGGTGTCTCCATCTACTTTCCACGTCTTGCTGGTCACTATGTGTCAGTCTAGATTCCGATAGGTTAATTTCCATTTCTTTCCTAAAGTTTTCTTTTATTTTTTCTTCTGCCAGATTTTCTACATCGTACCTTTGAATTTCAAACCTATTTGTACTTTGTTTCTTTTTTAGCTTTATTTTCATTTGAGCTATGATTAACATATGATCTGTCTCACAATCTGCTCCCCTAAAAGTTCTAACGTCTTTAATACTGTTTTGAAATCGTCTTTGGATGGCGACATGGTCAATCTGGTTCACTACTTTTCCATCTGGTGATATCCATGTCCCAAAATGAATGCGTTTGTGTTGGAATTTTGTGCTCCTTAATGTGAGACCATTTGCCATTGCAAAGTTTATGAGTTGCACACCATTCTCTGAACTTTCATCATGTAAGCTGTAATTCCCAATGGTTGGTTTGTAGATTTCTTCTTTTCCTACTTTGGCATTAAAGTCTCCTAACACTATTGTTACATTATGTCTACTTATTGAATTATATGTCTGTTCCAGTTGACTATAAAATTCTTCTTTCACGTCATCTTCCTTATCTTCTGTGGGTGCATGAACATTTATAAATGTAATATCAAACCACTGAGCCTGAACTGTAATGTGTGATATTCGGTTATTAATTGATTTGAATTCCTTTATTGTGTCAATTGCTGTTTTATGAATGTAAAAGCCCGTTTCAAATTCATGGCGCTGACCGCAGTCTCCATACATTATTGTCCTGTCTCCTATTTTCATTGATCCCGTTCCCTGCCATCTTATTTCTTGGAGCGCTACCAGTTGTACCTTGTATTTTCCTAGTTCGTTTATTAGTATTTGTGTGCTTCCTGGGCGGTATAGACTTCTGACATTCCACGAACCAAAAGAGAAATCCTTGTAACTTTGCCAATTTCTGTTCCAGTAAATTCTGTCCTGTTTCTGAGGCATACCTTGAGTGTGTGTCCTGACTGGCCATTGTTTTACATGAGTGGGTTGGTAGCCCTCTGCACAACCCCCAACCTGGAGGACCAGGAGTCTTGATTTTGGGGTACTCTACCCCTAGGGATTTGCCTTCACCATGGCTTAACCAGTCTTCCCTACCTGTGCTAGTTTTGGTCCAGCCCGGGTATTTTATTTCCCCGGTACCCCCCATATCTGGAGAGCATTCCCCAATCCGCCACCCGGGGAGGCGCCCGATGGGGGACTAGCAACCCCACACTCTGGAATTATTAGTGAGCAGGTGGATGGCATGTGTTGAGTGTAGACTTACTGAGGCTCAATAGTCACAAAAATCTTGCATTTAAGAAGCTTTGCTTTAGTCTCACCTAATCAGTATAAATATGCAATAATACAAAAACATCATTATTTGGTGAAGTCCATATGATTCTCAGTTTAGATATCTTTTGTAGTAATATGACCTCAGTTTGGAGTTTTCAGTTATCGACTTCCATGTTTCCCTTTTAAATTCAGTATTGCAGTGGTGAAGAATGTGACTGAAACACAACAGGTAATATTACAATAGTTCGTTCATAAATATATTCTGAGTGCATGTGCTGTCAGCAAGAATGTGTATATGGCACACCTACTCTGTTACAACAAACTTGTTTGTGGTTCACAAGTTACTGCAATAATGTCTTTGTATTCATAATATCCCTGTTGTGATAATCATATGTACACAAATTATAGTGATATTTGCGTGTTCCTGTTGTTCATATGTGAAAATTTAGTACCTTACCATCCAGATTTTGTAAAGGTATCAACAAATTGCCAATTGTTCAGACTCTGATGCCCTTTTATACACAAGAGTTAATCTTCTGACTGGTTTGCAAATAAGTTAATGAGCTCAATGTTTCACTTGAAGCATAATTGCAAACATTTGCTTGACGTTTTCTTCCTTACATGCTTGAAGTCGTCAGAAGTCTCTAAGTGCACTCATCCTGAAATACTGAACAAATAATGTTACACTGCCTTGACAAGCACACAGTTTCCCACTGTACTACTCGCTAAGACGTATAATCTAACATTAACACAACAAGACATTTTTAAAGTCCATCAAAAATTAAGCAAAATATTTTTCTAGTTCCTGGAAGGCTTTAATTAGGCAACTTGCGACTGGTACTGTGTTCCAGGATATACAACTGAATCTCCAGTACCACAGTGTAAGAGTTAACTTGAAGGTCAGTTACTGGAATAACATTAGTTTAATAAGTGATGTCATTCGTTATGTGTATCCTGTGCATAGAAAGTTAGTTTCGCAATACTGTCTGATTGTAAAGTGACTTATTATGTCAAAAAAGCCTTGTTATTAATATAGTGCATCTTCATTGGGGCTCTTCTCTGTTTTTTTTCTTACACTAGCCATTGGCTACAGATTTTTCTCCATCAGATGCATGTGTCCATGCATGTCCACTCCATGCACATTTCTTACTTAATGTGTAAGAATTTTGGGTACATGAGCATTGATTAGTGTAGATCTTGTTTGTGTACATGGTTGTTGGGTGGTCATAAATCATTAACTCAATCCATTAATTTATGGCTAAAGTTAGAAGCAGTTCCCAGCTGTGGAAGGTTCTTGATTCTCCTATGTCATATCTTTACTTAAACACATGTTCCATTCTTCTTCTGATACTGATCACTGCAATACAGGGGACCAAGTATACAAAGTGTCTGTTAACTGTTGTTGTTTGAATATGAACTTCTGTTAGTGGATACAGGACTCGGAGCATGTGAGTGTGGACTACCACAATCCAAAGACCCACAAATACCATCAAAAGCATGAGACAGCTGTTTCCATAAGTTGTTCCTCCGTGATTTACTTGTAATTATGTTGGGGGATCTGATCGGGTCATTACCAAGATAGTGAGCTGCAGTAGGTTTGATTTAGCAGTTTACTCCCATTGACTTGCAATGTAGGGGAAGTTAGACATGTTTGCACACTTCCATTCTTTCACTGTTCCTCTCTATTACTGTGATTCAGTAACTTTACGATTGGATAGAAGGCAAAGAGCTGGAGTAGTTCTCTAGAATGTTTCTAAATACTTTCAATGTGCCTATTTAGAGAGATTGCTATACTCATATTCATTTCCTGTGGTGGATTAAATGTACTAAGCAACCAGTAGGAATAAATGGAATCAGTACCGATGTAGAAATTTCTTCTTAACTCAGGATGATGAAGTACTGGTGCCTCATGCAGCTGGTTTTTAATGAACACAAATGCTTCTTGATATTCCTTATTCCATTTCCAGATGGAGATGGACTTGTGAAGATAAAAAAATCAAGGATGAATACTGTGATAGAAATTGCATGAAATGAGAGATTTTTCAGTTGTCTACAGCATATTTGTGCAGGAATTTCTCACTGGTTTCATTTTCATCAGATCAGATATGATTCCACACAAAGAAATTACATGCCCAGGGAAATTGTCTTGCAATTTGGCAAATTCTTATTTATCCATCCTTAATGTGAATCTTGCTCCACTAAACACTTCAATTACATGGCACAGAATGTCTAAATGTGCTCTCTAAAGGCAGTACTAATTTGTATACTGCCTACATAATGTTAAGTGTGTCAATGGTTTGAATGGCTCTGAGCACTATGGGACTTTACATTTATGGTCATCAGTCCCCTAGAACTTAGAACTACTTAAACCTAACTAACCTAAGGACATCACAGAACACCCAGTCATCACGAGGCAGAGAAAGTCACTGACCCCGCCGGGAATCGAACCCGGGAACCCGGGCGTGGGAAGCGAGAACGCTACCGCACGACCACGAGCTGCAGACTAAGTGTGTCAATAATTCTTCTCTTTGAACTTTGTTAAGTGCTGTCATAAAGGCCACTGATGATACTGACAGACCAAAGGCCATTCTTTTAAACTGGTAACACCTTCCACTCCACAGAAAGCCTGTGTTCTGCCTGCTATGCCTTCATCTTCCAGTTGGGCACATTGTACAGTAAACTGCATCATTTCTCCATGAGCTGTTGTTGTTGTGGTCTTCAGTCCTGAGACTGGTTTGATGCAGCTCTCCATGCTACTATATCCTGTGCAAGCTTTTTCATCTCCCAGTACCTACTGCAACCTACATCCTTCTGAATCTGCTTAGTGTATTCATCTCTTGGTCTCCCTCTACGATTTTTACCCTCCACGCTGCCCTCCAATACTAAATTGGTGATTCCTTGATGCCTCAGAACATGTCCTACCAACCGATCCCTTCTTCTGGTCAAGTTGTGCCACAAACTTCTCTTCTCCCCAATCCTATTCAATACTTCCTCATTAGTTATGTGATCTACCCATCTAATCTTCAGCATTCTTCTGTAGCACCACATTTCGAAAGCTTCTATTCTCTTCTTGTCCAAACTATTTATCGTCCATGTTTCACTTCCATACATGGCTACACTCCATACGAATACTTTCAGAAATGACTTCCTGACACTTAAATCAATACTGGATGTTAACAAATTTCTCTTCTTCAGAAACGCTTTCCTTGCCATTGCCAGTCTACATTTTATATCCTCTCTACTTCGACCATTATCAGTTATTTTGCTCCCCAAATAGCAAAACTCCTTTACTACTTTAAGTGCCTCATTTCCTAATCTAATTCCCTCAGCATCACACGACTTAATTAGGCTACATTCCATTATCCTTGTTTTGCTTTTGTTGATGTTCATCTTATACCCTCCTTTCAAGACACTGTCCATTCCATTCAACTGCTCTTCCAAGTCCTTTGCTGTCTCGGACAGAATTACAATGTCATCGGCGAACCTCAAAGTTTTTATTTCTTCTCCATGAGTTTTAATACCTACTCCGAATTTTTCTTTTGTTTCCTTTACTGCTTGCTCAATATACAGATTGAACAACATCGGGGAGAGGCTACAACCCTGTCTTACTCCCTTCCCAACCACTGCTTCCCTTTCATGTCCCTCGACCTCTTATAACTGCCATCTGGTTTCTGTACAAATTGTAAATAGCCTTTCGCTCCCTGTATTTTACCCCTGCCACCTTTAGAATTTGAAAGAGAGTATTCCAGTCAACATTGTCAAAAGCTTTCTCTAAGTCTACAAATGCTAGAAACGTAGGTTTGCCTTTCCTTAATCTTTCTTCTAAGATAAGTCGTAAGGTCAGTATTGCCTCACGTGTTCCAGTGTTTCTGCGGAATCCAAACTGATCTTCCCCGAGGTTGGCTTCTACTAGTTTTTCCATTCGTCTGTAAAGAATTCGTGTTAGTATTTTGCAGCTGTGACTTATTAAGCTGATAGTTCGGTAATTTTCACATCTGTCAACACCTGCTTTCTTTGGGATTGGAATTATTATATTCTTCTTGAAGTCTGAGGGTATTTCGCCTGTCTCATACATCTTCCTCACCAGATGGTAGAGTTTTGTCAGGACTGGCTCTCCCACGGCCGTCAGTAGTTCCAATGGAATATTGTCTACTCCGGGGGCTTTGTTTCGACTCAGGTCTTTCAGTGCTCTGTCAAACTCTTCACGCAGTATCATATCTCCTATTTCATCTTCATCTACATCCTCTTCCATTTCCATAATATTGTCCTCAAGTACATCGCCCTTGTATAGACCCTCTATATACTCCTTCCACCTTCCTGCTTTCCCTTCTTTGCTTAGAACTGGGTTTCCATCTGAGCTCTTGATATTCATACAAGTCGTTCTCTTATCTCCAAAGGTCTCTTTAATTTTCCTGGAGGCGGTATCTATATTACCCCTAGTTAGATAGGCCTCTACATCCTTACATTTGTCCTCTAGCCATCCCTGCTTAGCCATTTTGCACTTCCTGTCGATCTCATTTTTGAGACGTTTGTATTCCTTTTTGCCTGTTTCACTTACTGCATTTTTATATTTTCTCCTTTCATCAATTAAATTCAATATTTCTTCTGTTACCCAAGGATTTCTACTAGCCCTCGTCTTTTTACCTACTTGATCCTCTGCTGCCTTCACTACTTCATCCCTCAAAGCTACCCATTCTTCTTCTACTGTATTTCTTTCCCCCATTCCTGTCAATTGCTCCCTTATGCTCTCCCTGAATCTCTGTACCACCTCTGGTTCTTTCAGTTTATCCAGGTCCCATCTCCTTAAATTCCCACCTTTTTGCAGTTTCTTCAGTTTTAATCTACAGGTCATAACCAATAGATTGTGGTCAGAGTCCACATCTGCCCCTGGAAATGTCTTACAATTTAAAACCTGGTTCCTAAATCTCTGTCTTACCATTATATAATCTATCTGATACCTTTTAGTATCTCCAGGGTTCTTCCATGTATACAACCTTCTTTCATGATTCTTAAACCAAGTGTTAGTTATGATTATGTTGTGCTCTGTGCAAAATTCTACCAGGCGGCTTCCTCTTTCATTTCTGTCCCCCAATCCATATTCACCTACTATGTTTCCTTCTCTCCCTTTTCCTACACTCGAATTCCAGTCACCCATGACTATTAAATTTTCGTCTCCCTTCACAATCTGAATAATTTCTTTTATTTCATCATATCTCCATGAGTATCAGTTAGTAAATGCATACTGCATCTTCTTTTGTTACAGTGGGGATTGGAATAGAACCTTCCCTACCTGAGTTACAAATTATCTGATTCTCCTACATATTCTTAATTGCTTTATTAACTACTACTTTCTAGGGCAAGGATACTGGGTACAATTTGCTATGGAATGACTCATGATTCTTAACTGAAGTTTCAGAAGCGCATCTTCTGATCGGACCAGGTGTTTTTAGAACAGATCAACATAACACCCTTGTATTTTTACCTGTTCCTCCCATTAACCTTCAGGCATGTCCACTAATGATTGAATCATATTTTGAGTACTAGTCACAGCATCTTAATCATTATTATTCTCCTGCAGACCAGCATTTCCTCAGACTTACTTGAAGATGCAGTTCCCAAGCTCATATTTATGAATGGAGCACCCTAATTGTCTCCCTTGATGAATCCTGAAACTATTTCCTCTTCTGTTCATTTCTGTCTGACTAGTGGAAGGAAGTGCAAGAGAATGCATTTACAAAGCTATTCAGAATCAGCCAACTCTGAGAACTAAACTGATGTCAAGTGATCCTAAAATGAATACACTCTGCTTGTACATACTCTCCTGAATTCTGAAATTTAATAGTGCCTGGCCTTTGGTGGGATTGCATTGATTGTTTACAGCAATGGCAATATGGAAATGATCAACAGGAAATATTCAAAATGCAAGGATGTAGATTTTCTGTAATAGCTCCCATCTTCCTCGCATGAAAAGCATTAAAATGTATTCATGTTTCCATTTCTCCTTCCTCCATAAATCCTAACTCACTACAGTGACAGGTTTGCACTAGGTTGTGTTCTGACTCATTTCTGACAATTTCAGTTTCTGAGTGGCCAACTTCCAAAATTCATTTAGTTTACTGTATCATAACTTCACATTACAGCTTCAGCTTTATGACTTCAGCTTTGGAATACCTGGCCATTGGTTTTGCACTCTCTCTGGCATATGTTGGAAGTATTTTATTTTCAATCCTGCTTTTTTTTCACAAAACCAAAATTTGTTTATGAAGGTGGTTTAAATTCTTCAGAATTGGAATAAATTTTTGTTAAACAAATGACCCAGATGTTTGCTTAACATTACATCTGGCTAACACACACGTCTACTTTGCCCTGTTTGGTTTAATGTTTCTGAAATGTTTGAACTGTTTGAACCCAACCAAGGTGAACACACTGTGCCCATTTTTGATTGTCCTGAAAGTTCCATTATCTGCGGTTATCTGAGGTGCATTGTCAATGTTAGTCTCTATTTTGTCTAATGCTGCATTAATTTTGTGTAGTAGAAGCTCTTTATTTATTCCTTCTCATCCTTTGTCACAGTCTGAGGATTTCTGGTGAATTTTGTCTTTTACACAATGCACAGCTGCTCACCTACAACCTCTACAGATATTTCTTGTCACACGCGCTACTGCACATTGATGCTTGCTAGCCACGTTCCTCTTGTATGTAGCTGATCTCCATGATTAGTATGGCTTTGCTGTTGGACAACCATGTTGATAACATGCTTAAACAGTATCTTCCCTAGAATTTGGTTGGTTCAACTAATGCCTTCATTGTTGAGTTGACATGTTTTAATACTTGGTCTCACTTCTGTAGATGTTAGGCCCTGGTAAAGAGCTTTTGATGTGATGATGAGTCATTCCTTCCCTGACTGGTATGTACTTCTCATGTAGTCAGGTTAGCTAGTTGTGTCGGTTTTTTAGTAACATCCGGAAACCACGTGTAGGGTCGATTTAGGTTGACACGTGCACATGTGAAGCTGCATTGCCCCCTGAAATACTTTTATTAACCTTTTGTCAGTTATGAAACTTGTTAGGTATATCTTATGTTGGATAAGTAGTTTATAAACACATTGTACAACAGTCATTAAAGATACAGTTATGGAATAGTAAATAACTGTTCAAAACTGAGCAATATGAGAAAACTACAGAAGGTTTTCAGCTCCATGGGAAGGAGGTTGAAAATTTTTACAGCAGCATATATAGAATCTCTCTGCAGCAGTGGCACTGCACATAATTCTTTCATTTAGTGCCAGACATGTGAATTGCTGAGTTCTGTCACCAAGGATGCAGTCTCTAGAAACAAGATTTTCTGTGGTGGATTAAACGTAAAAAGTGTACCTGTGGGAAGCACTTTCATAGCCTCTGACAGTCAAACACCACTGCGTTTTGTAACAGGCCTACTCTCGAATTTATCACCCTTAAGGAAAACACAGTTGCAGTAAATGTTAGTACACAACAGAAGAACCCACATAAGCCACAGTGTTATTGGTGGATGTGGTCTGCCAGACTGCTGATATGACTCATGGAGCAGTTAACAACCTGTTGCAGCTTCTCATTGTTTTCAACTTTTATTAGAACTACCAAACCCTCAGCAAATAAGATAACTTTATGTTCTTCTACACTTACATGCATTATGTTCAGCTGCTTTGCCTTTTGGTCACTTTACCTAGAGTACCATCTGCTAATGACGCTGTAATACACAGAAATGTATCATCATTTAGGAACTCTTGGAGGATACATGTTGACTTGGACTGAATTTCTATTTAGTATGATGAACGGCAGCTTGTTCCACATGTAAAAAATGTAAGTGGATGTGGACGAGTAGGAGAAACAAGCCATTAATGTTCAAACACAGTATCGGTACTGTGATGCTTGACACCATCTACATCCACATGACTAATCTGCTATTCAGAATAAAGTGCGTGCAGAGGTTTCGATGACTGACCTTCAAGCTATCTTTTCCGTTCCACTCACGGACAGCATGGGGAAAAATGAACACTTTAGTCACACCATGTGAGCTCTACTTTAATTGGTGGTGGTGGTGGTGGTGGTGGTGGTGGTGGTGGAGGTGGTGGTGGGCATTATCATTTCAACCTATGTAGGTTGGTGCCAACAAAATATTTTCACACTAGGAGAAAACTGGCGATTGAAGTTTCATCAGAAGATCTCACTGCAATGAAGAAGACCTTGGTTTTAATGATCGCCACACAAATTTGCTTATTATATCCATGACACTGTCTCCCCCTAGTTTAGGATAATACTAATTGAGTGGCCCTTCTATGAACTGATTGTTTTAGTCTGTCAATAATATCTGCTGCAGATCTCATAAAGCACAGCAATACTTCAGATGATGGTGGACAATCTTGATTATATGCATTCTTTCTTGTAGACCTGTGGTTCTCTCAAAGTGTACCGTCAATAAAGTGCAGTCATTGGTTAGGTTTTCTCACAACAATGCCTATATGATCGTTTCAATTTAATTTGTCTGAAATTGTAATTTCTAGGTATTGAGCTTAATTGATAGCCTTTAGATTGAGATATTGTGAAACAGAAATTTAGCAGGTATCCCCTTGTACTCTTGTGGATGTTCTCATTTCTCCTTATTGAGAGACAATTGCCACTCTTCACAACATACGAATATCGTATAAATCATTTTGCAATTCGTATTGATCATCTGAAAAGTGTGCTAGATGGTAAATGAAAGGATCATCTGCTAACAATCTAAGAGGACTGCTCAGATTGTTTCCTAAACCATTTGTGTCGATCAGGAACAGCAGAGGGCCTATAACAGTCCAGTGGCTCACCATAAATTATTATGGCCCATGACCTTTCTGACAGGAAATCACGAATCCGGTGCATAATGAAGATTTGACACATAACTATGCAATTTTATTAGAAGTTATGTCTAAGGAATAGTGTCGAAAGCCTTCTGGAAGCCTAAAAATGACACCACTTTGGATCCCCCTGTCAGTCTCAATTGTTACATTGTGGAACTAAAGTGTGGATGTGTTGCGTTGTTTAACGACAAAAACATTTTCTGAGTCCATGCTGACTGTGTATCAACAGATTGTTTTCCCAGAGCAAATGGGTGTGTTGTTGTTGTTGTTGTCATTGTTGTTGTTGTCTTCAGTATTGAGTCTGGTTTGATGCAGCTCTCCAAGCTACCCTATACTGTGCAAGTTTCTTCATCTCCCAGTACCTACTGCAACCTAAATCCTTCTGAATCTGCTCAGTGTATTCATTTCTTGGTCTCCCTCTACAATTTTTACCCTCCACACTGCCCTCCAATGTTAAATTTGTGATCCCTTGATGCCACAGAACATGTCCTACCAACAGTCCCTTCTTATCGTCAAGCTGTGCCACAAACTCCTCTTCTCCCCAATTCTATTCAATACCTATTCATTAGTTATGTGATCTACCCATCTAATCTTCAGCATTCTGCTGTAGCACCACATTTCGAAAGCTTCTATTCGCTTCCTGTCCAAACTATTTATCGTCCATGTTTCACTTCCGTACATGGCTACACTCCATACAAATACTTTCAGAAACGACTTCATGACACTTAAATCTGCACTCGATGTTAACAAATTTCTCTTCTTGCCATTGCCAGTTTACATTTTATAATCTTCTCTACTTCGGCCATCATCAGTTATTTTGCTCCCCAAATAGCAAAATCTTTCACTACTTTGTGTCTCATTTCCTAATCTAATTCCCTCAGCATCACCCAACTTAATTAGACTACATTCCATTATCCTCGTTTAGCTTTTGTTGATGTTCATCTTATATCCCCCTTTCAAGACACTGTCCATTCCGTTCAGCTGCTCTTCCAGGTCCTTTGATGTGTCTGACAGAATTACAATGTCATCGGCGAACCTCAACACTTTTATTTCTTCTCCATGGATTTTAATACCTACTCCGAATTTTTCTTTCGTTTCCTTTACTGCTTTCTCAATATACAGATTGAATAACATTAGGGAGAGGCTACAACCCTGTCTCACTCCCTTCCCAACCATTGCTTCCGTTTCATGTACCTCGACTCTAATACCTGCTATCTGGTTTCTGTACAAATTGTAAATAGCCTTTCGCTTCCAGTATTTTACCCCTGCCACCTTTAGAATTTGAAAGAGAGTATTCCAGTCAACATTGTCAAAAGCTTTCTCGAAGTCTACAAATGCTAGAAATGTAGGTTTGCGTTTCCTTAATCTATCTTCTAAGATAAGTCGTAAGGTCAGTATTGCCTCACGTGTTCCAATATTTCTATGGAATCCAAACTGATCTTCCCCGACGTCGGCTTCTACCAGTTTTTCCATTGGTCTAATTATGGAGTTATTGTGTAAGGATACTCTGAAACAAACCTGAGTGGCATACAATCCCGACCAGAAGCATTCTTTATTAAGTAATGTAAGCTGCTTCTCAACATGGAGAAAACCTGCTACCAAGTTAGTCATGTTCGCATTCATTCTTGATTTGAATACTGGAATATATTCTTGGTTTTTGAAATTCTTTCAGCAAAGCAAACTATGCTTTCTGTAACTCAGCTTTAGTCTCACTTCATCAGTAACATCACTATTGTTATCGCACAGTGAAGATATTGATTCCTTGTTGGTGTTGTTGTACTTTACATACGACCAAGATCTCTATCGATTCTTCTAGTTTTAAGGCCAGTTTCGTTGTGGAACTTACTAAAAGCCTCTCACACTGGGATTTTACATTGTTTTACATTTGGCATTCATTTCTTCATAGCTTCTGTAATAGTGTTCCAATCTGTTTTGTGTACTATGTGGGACCTCTTATTAATTTATTTTGTACATAGCTCTCAACTGCCATTGTTTCCATTTATTTGTATCCATGATCTCTGGTCTAGGCCTACATAGTCAGATCAGATGGAGTTCAGGCTGCCTCTGAAAAAGGTGTCAAGTGCATTTTTAACTGTTTCTATATGTATACTTTACGTTTATTTTTGTGTGTTTGGATCTTACAACATTTAGTCTCGCTACAATAAGCGTGTGGACACTAACCCATGTATCCATCGTAATGCTCCCTATTTGCTCATTATTATTTGTTGCTAAGTAGTCAACAATGCTTTTGCAATAATTTACAACTAATGTGGGCACCTGCACTAATAATTATTGCTGTAAATACTTCTCTGAGAAAGGTTTTGGTATGATGTCAGATGACATACCTAAAATCGACTTGCGACATGTATTTTAGCCAACATATGGAGGCTAGATTGAAGTCATCATCAACTGTGTTTGTATGACTGGGGTACCTATTCGGAATGGCTAAGCTCTTCTTTGAGCTGTTCAGCAACTCATTCAGGTGGTTGGTTAAACAAGGTATGTAAGCTTCAGTGCTTTCTATTAGCGATTGGTGTTCTGGATCTTTCCCAACACAGCTACAATAATTTAGTTACAATACCAACTGCATCTAAAACTACCTTCATCCTGTTTTTGCCCTGCACTGTTTTAAACTGTCAACCATTCTGTAGCTTACTGAGACCCTCTAATATAGTAGGACAGCCATTCACCACAACACAGCCCCCACTATCCGAGTAGGCACCTCCTGTGTGTAGTGGTCCCCTGACATATTAAGCATAACCCAGGAAACACACCACCGTAAGGTGCAAGTCAGAGAATCTGCAGACTGAGTGCAGGACTGTCGTAGCCCCTGATACAGAGCTGAATTGGTGGTATGTTACAAAGGACCATGGTCAATTCTGTCATAATGCTGTTGATAGTGAGCTCCATCTTCAAATAGCAAGACAGGCAATCTTTACCATATCAGCTAGCCACCAAAAAGCAGACGCACTGTGTGTGTTGCTTTGGATCAGATCAGTGTTAGTACCAACATGAGCCACCGTCTGCAATTGGCAAAAACCTCTGTTCACCATGGCATCCAGAAGCACCTATTCCACATCAGGAATAAGTAATCCTGAACTTTCATATAGGCTTGACCAGAGTTTTGCAACATTAGTTGGTCCGCTCCTAGTGTTATATTGCATCCTCAGTCATTGCCACATTTCTTCACTGTAATAGGTCTTCAGCAGTCCCATAAACATTTTATCCAGTGGCTGGATCCTACAGGTGCAGTGAGAAGGGAGTCTAACTAAGTGAACATGATGAATCCTACTTGCAGATAAGAGCCTCAATGCTGGTAGCACAGTTCAACATGCTAATTTCATTGTTGCTGCCTCCTTCTCTGACTTAGCCAACAAAAAGTGTCATCCAAGGGACATTGTGGCAGCTTTAAAATATTGCATCTTCTATTCCCCACTAAGTTAACAGCCATTTGATCATAATCCAGTTTCTAGTAGCAGTCACAAGACATTTGTGTCGCAGGACCAATAGCAACAAAAGAATCCCCATGTTATTCGTTAGCTCAGTAATACCCAGACTATATTTTACTGTAACATCCAGAAACCGCTTTGAACACAAGAATTAAGATTTAAACATCCATGTGAACACCATGGGGTTACGGAATACTTGGAAGCCAGACTGTTTCATAACCCCACCTCCCCCCCCCCCCCAAATAAAATCTGACTTCATCATTCTTTGGATGAATAACTTGTAGAGCCTTCATGGGGAGTTACAAAATTGACTTGCTTTATTAAATTACTATATGACCAACTTCTGCTCCTCAAGGACCTCTCACCTATAAATACTTTCTCAGTGTATATTGTAAATGGTCAGCCAGCCACATACAACCCTGTGTCTCCTAGTTTTCCTCTTGTTTCAGTTGTGTTTTGAATTTTTAAAAATCTCCCAAATTCCACATTTTTTTCATGTGGTTGGGCCCCTGTGGTTGGGCCCATGAACACGCATATGAACCATACCGCACCTGTATCAATCAGCGGCTGAATGGGGCAGCAAAAGGAAGAGTGGCTAATGTACAGCATCGGGGTCTCCCAGCTCTTGCATCTGTTAGAGCTGCTGTCACTCTGCTGATGAGATGCAAGAAAGTCAGTTATTCACTGATCCATCCATCCATCCATCGATTTCACTTCTTCAGTTAGTAGTATTGCTTCTGATATATACTGCGTGGGAATTGTCTATAACAAAGAATTGGAGTGATCGACGACATAGGAGAAGATGCGCATAGAAACAGATGAAGAAAGATCGTCAGAACAGGACAGACAGACTGACTCCAGTTTAAATCTGTCGTAAGACAGATCCAGCAGCACTCCACATGTACAGTGAAACAGTCCTCTGCCAACCAGCTTTCAGATGTTATTTAGGGTTACCTTTTCAGTATTTTGGCATAAGAGGTCTGCACTCTCCAGTAACTCATTTGAGAGTTATTGCATTCCATTTGCTTTCATGCCAGATTAGCTCAGTATCTGTATTGCACTAAAAATATCACAACACAGCCAATGCTGAAGATGTGTGCTGTGCATTTTGTTTACTAACAACTCCTATCACATCCATTAACAGTTCTCTCTGCTCACAACATAATGCCCACCTTACACTTCAACCTTGAGCTCACAACCTCCAGGGGACTCGCCGCTCTTTGGTGGGTTCATGCTTGGCTACCACAGGCTCCCAGCCTTTGCAGCATCTTTTCCCTTTCGTGCTGCATGTCTATCATGTTAGTATCATTTTTCCCTTTCCTTGGAGAACATGTCTGGTGTTTTTTTTGGGAATGTTGCACACTGTCCATAGCTGACATACACAGTCTCACCACTGGTTGTCATGCCCATTTTCCTTCCTTCATTCACCTTCTCCTATCATTCCTCCTCTTTAATATTTGAGGCTCCTCTTTGTCCTTCTTCCTCACTTTGTCCATGCGAAGGCCAGTAAATGCATCTAAAATGTTGTAGGTGACTGGGTAACATGTAATTCCCAGCCTTGGGCCAACTGGTAATGTTTGCATATAGCACCTGGTGCAGGCCAGGCCCAGAGAGGGGCGATTGCCTGCACTGCTATCTTCCTAAATTGCTGATTGTTCACTCCTAAATCACATGTACCAAACACCTGGCACAGGGACCAATCACCTAAGGCTGCTGTATGCCCATTTGAAAGGGGCACCCAGTTGGAAGGAGCAAGCCATCAGACATGCTGTCAGTCACGGGAGATTTCCTCGAAGTGAGCCAATTATCATCTTTGCAGTCCACGTCTATCAAACATAAATGGAATGAAGCTCCCAATTCAAAGACCCTCCCAGCTGCATCACAGTGCTGCTCAACAGTCTAACAGAGGCCTAAATCCAAATGTATGTCTGATCAGGGTGGCATTGCTGTGGCCATCAGTCGAGCCCTCAGTCACATTAACCACACACTGATGAGAGATTCTTAATTGGCAGTGACTCCTTCAGTAGTATTCAGGCTACAGATGTGTGCTACCCTCGATACTTGTCGGTTGTGACTATCTGGGATCTCCTTTCTGATGTCCGTCAATCTGGACAGTCGGTCATCTTTGTCTGGGTCCCAGGCCACACTGGAATTCCAGGGAACAGACATGCTGACTGGTAGGCCAAGTCTCTACCAGGATGCTAACTTTGGAGGTGGGGTACTGAAATTGACTCTTCACTTTGTCACGAACCGGCTCTACTGTGCAGGAAAAGTTAACTCCATAAGGACACCGTTACGGTGTGGCTAATGGCTGTAAAGTAATTTAGTAGAGCTGGCCATGATGTCTCCTTTGTTGATGCTGCTGTGTCTGCGTCGTCCTTGTGGCTTCTTGTTGTCTAGGCGATGATTCCTTGGCTGCTTTGGGTCCAAGAAAAAGGTGCGGGTTTTTTAATTATTACTGGACTATCAAAAAATGACGCAGTATTCCACGGTTTCTTTGTATCAAACACATTTATTGCAAGAACTACATGCACAACTACACTCAACCGCAGCCAACACACAAGTGGCCGAAAGCCCGTAGTAGACCAAAGATCACGGTCATAAGCTACAAAGAACATGTTGTTGTTGTTGTGTTGTTGTGTCTTCAGTCCTGAGACTGGTTTGATGCAGCTCTCCATGCTACTCTATCCTGTGCAAGCTTTTTCATCTCCCAGTACCTACTGCAACCTACATCCTTCTGAATCTGCTTAGTGTATTCATCTCTTGGTCTCCCTCTACGATTTTTACCCTCCACGCTGCCCTCCAATACTAAATTGGTGATCCCTTGATGCCTCAGAACATGTCCTACCAACCGATCCCTTCTTCTGGTCAAGTTGTGCCACAAACTTCTCTTCTCCCCAATCCTATTCAATACTTCCTCATTAGTTATGTGATCTACCCATCTAATCTTCAGCATTCTTCTGTAGCACCACATTTCGAAAGCTTCTATTCTCTTCTTGTCCAAACTATTTATCGTCCATGTTTCACTTCCATACATGGCTACACTCCATAAGAATACTTTCAGAAATGACTTCCTGACACTTAAATCAATACTGGATGTTAACAAATTTCTCTTCTTCAGAAACGCTTTCCTTGCCATAGCCAGCCTACATTTTATATCCTCTCTACTTCGACCATCATCAGTTATTTTGCTCCCCAAATAGCAAAACTCCTTTACTACTTTAAGTGTCTCATTTCCTAATCTAATTCCCTCAGCATCACCCGACTTAATTAGACTACATTTCATTATCCTTGTTTTGCTTTTGTTGATGTTCATCTTATATCCTCCTTTCAAGACACTGTCCATTCCATTCAACTGCTCTTCCAAGTCCTTGGCTGTCTCTGACAGAATTACAATGTCATCGGCGAACCTCAAAGTTTTTATTTCTTCTCCATGAATTTTAATACCTACTCCGAATTTTTCTATTGTTTCCTTTACTGCTTGCTCAATATACAGATTGAACAACATCGGGGAGAGGATACAACCCTGTCTTACTCCCTTCCCAACCACTGCTTCCTTTTCATGTCCCTCGACTCTTATAACTGCCATCTGGTTTCTGTACAAATTGTAAATAGCCTTTCGCTCCCTGTATTTTACCCCTGCCACCTTTAGAATTTGAAAGAGAGTATTCCAGTCAACATTGTCAAAAGCTTTCTCTAAGTCTACAAATGCTAGAAACGTAGGTTTGCCTTTCCTTAATCTTTCTTCTAATATAAGTCGTAAGGTCAGTATTGCCTCACGTGTTCCAGTGTTTCTACGGAATCCAAACTGATCTTCCCCAAGGTTGGCTTCTACCAGTTTTTCCATTCGTCTGTAAAGAATTCGTGTTAGTATTTTGCAGCTGTGACTTATTAAGCTAATAGTTCGGTAATTTTCACATCTGTCAACACCTGCTTTCTTTGGGATTGGAATTATTATATTCTTCTTGAAGTCTGAGGGTATTTCGCCTGTTTCATACATCTTGCTCACCAGATGGTAGAGTTTTGTCAGGACTGGCTCTCCCACGGCCGTCAGTAGTTCCAATGGAATATTGTCTACTCCGGGGGCCTTGTTTCGACTCAGGTCTTTCAGTGCTCTGTCAAACTCTTCACGCAGTATCATATTTCGCATTTCATCTTCATCTACATCCTCTTCCATTTCCATAATATTGTCCTCAAGTACATCGCCCTTGTATAGACCCTCTATATACTCCTTCCATCTTTCTGCTTTCCCTTCTTTGCTTAGAACTGGGTTTCCATCTGAGCTCTTGATATTCATACAAGTCGTTCTCTTATCTCCAAAGGTCTCTTTAATTTTCCTGTAGGCGGTATCTATCTTACCCCTAGTGAGATACGCCTCTACATCCTTACATTTGTCCTCTAGCTATCCCTGCTTAGCCATTTTGCACTTCCTGTCGATCTCATTTTTGAGACGTTTGTATTCCTTTTTGCCTGTTTCACTTACTGCATTTTTATATTTTCTCCTTTCATCAATTAAATTCAGTATTTCTTCTGTTACCCAAGGATTTCTACTAGCCCTCGTCTTTTTACCTACTTGATCCTCTGCTGCCTTCACTACTTCATCCCTCAAAGCTACCCATTCTTCTTCTACTGTATTTATTTCCCCCATTCCTGTCAATTGCTCCCTTATGCTCTCCCTGAATCTCTGTACAACCTCTGGTTCTTTTAGTTTATCCAGGTCCCATCTCCTTAAATTCCCACCTTTTTGCAGTTTCTTCAGTTTTAATCTACAGGTCATAACCAATAGATTGTGGTCAGAGTCCACATCTGCCCCTGGAAATGTCTTACAATTTAAAACCTGGTTCCTAAATCTCTGTCTTACCATTATATAATCTATCTGATACCTTTTAGTATCTCCACGGTTCTCCCATGTATACAACCTTCTTTCATGATTCTTAAACCAAGTGTTAGTTATGATTATGTTGTGCTCTGTGCAAAATTCGACCAGGCGGATTCCTCTTTCATTTCTGTCCCCCAATCCATATTCACCTACTATGTTTCCTTCTCTCCCATATCCTACACTCGAATTCCAGTCACCCATGACTATTAAATTTTCGTCTCCCTTCACAATCTGAATAATTTCTTTTATTTCATTATATATTTCTTCAATTTCTTCATCATCTGCAGAGCTAGTTGGCATATAAACTTGTACTACTGTAGTAGGCGTGGGCTTCGTATCTATCTTGGCCACAATAATGCGTTCACTATGCTGTTTGTAGTAGCTTACCCGCATTCCTATTTTCCTATTCATTATTAAACCTACTCCTGCATTACCCCTATTTGATTTTGTGTTTATAACCCTGTAGTCACCTGACCAGAAGTCTTGTTCCTCCTGCCACCGAACTTCACTAATTCCCACTATATCTAACTTCAACCTATCTATTTCCCTTTTTAAATTTTCTAACCTACCTGCCCGATTAAGGGATCTGACATTCCACGCTCCGATCCGTAGAACGCCAGTTTTCTTTCTCACAAAGAACATACAATTCCAATATCGATTAATGATCGCAACACCTAACTTAGTATTATCTTAAGCAAAAGCTCTTATAACACGACTTTAGTGAATAATAAAATAAAGTGATGTCTATTAGTGTATCATAAAATTAAATGACGTCTATTCGTCAGTTCCATTACACATGCCACCTCCTGTCGTAATTATCTGTTATGTTTTGATGAGCAGCTGTCTAGGAGATCTGGGTAAAGGAAAAAGTTCCTTACCCGGTCACTTGCAAGTTACTGGCTAGTTAAAAACCCTGTGTCCTACTGTCAGGCACTTATAATGTGGTTCTTGCTTCATCTTGCTCCATGAAGGACATGGCCGTGCAGACATGTGAGCTCAAATACATCTCAGAGATGGTGAAATCTCCCATTGTCATGGTAGTATCACCATCCCCTTGTCCAGCTGTGCAACAAGCCATCAAACCCTCGCCACAATGGGAGAAGTCACCAGATACATAACCGACCTGCTGGAAAGGACAGATGAAATACTCCCATGAAGACTTCCTATCTCCTTTCAGTCAACCAACATCTAAGACTTCCTCTGCCAACTGGAAAGGCTCAAGAAATCCAACAAAGGCAAACGGTCTTCTCCTAAACTGACTCGGAGATACTCTTCGATGGTGTCATCATGTACTACCTTCACCTGGCCTGCCTCCGTGCCACCAGAGCACAGAGGTGAAACCCCTTGACTTTTATCCTCATCGTGATTGTCCTTACAATGACCAACACTTCCCCAATTGTGATGCCAGCTAGAATATATTACAAACATTATCCGTATCACCGCAGAACGTTCTGTTCCCTGCTCTTCGTCTATACAATGCATGTCAAACACCTTAGGTCATCATTTTGCGGAAATTTCAAGCTCTTCCCACTGTCGCCTGGCCTTCTTCCATCAGAAATGAATAGAGGTGGCTCAAGTGATACCCTTCCCTTCTCTGAATTGTGAGGCACAGTACTACCTATGATATGAGAGAGCAATACTCTCTTGTGGACAACCAGAATGCACGTTTCCCAGTCACTGGTAGGAAGCCATTGTCATACCCATACCTAAGCCCGGTAAGGACTAACGCATTCTTTCTAGTTATCACCCAATTTTTCTTGCCAGATTCGTTTGCAAGGTGATGCAGCATATGATTTATGCCTGGGTGGTATGTTGGCTCGAGTCTCGCAATTTACTAACCACACCACAGTGTGGATATCGAGGACGCTGTTCTGCAATTCACCATCTCGTCACTACGTCCACCCGTGTTATGAATGGTTTCCTGCAGAAATCCCAGATTATGACCATGTTTTATGATTTGGAGAAAACCTAAGACACCTGCTCCATGCCTGAAAAATTCCTCAAGGAAATAGTTCAGGCTGCCATGGAAGTCCCGTGTGTAGAGAGTGCACAGGATACCAAAGACTGAGTTTTCAAGGCCCAAGTGTCCTCTCCCTTGTCAGTCACCTTTATTCCTGAAGATTGTGTTCCTAAGTAATCCTTCCTCAGTGACTGTACCTTTGTGTATACTGATGGTTCTCGGATTCACCATGGTGTTGGGTACACCATTGTCATTGGTGCCAACGTCTTTAGTTATTGGCTTCTGGTGCACTGCTCAGTATTTACAGCGTAGTTTTCACCCTGTATCAGGCCACTGAATACATTTGGCGACACAGGCCTTTTAGATGTGTCAGACACTGTCGGCACCCTTCAAAGCCTCTGTGGGCTGTTCACCACCCATCCCTTAGTGCAATCGTTCCAGGAAAACTGTCACTTGATCACTCGTGATAGAGCCACTGAGATGTTCATGTGGGTTCATGCCCATGTCCGTGTGGCAGGAAACAAAGCTACTGATACTGGTGCCAAGGGTGCAGTAATTTTACCTCGGCCCATTGGTTCATAAATTCCCTCTAATGATTACTGTGTTGCCATCTGTCAGGGGGTGGTGTCACTTTAGCTTCACTGGTTTTCCATTCAATGGAATAAGCTCTGGGTTATTAAGCTTCTCCCTGTGGCTTGGACAAACTCCTGTCAGCCCTCCCTTCATGAGGTTATTTTATCTAGGCTGCGTATTTTGCACTGCGTTTTCAGCCTTCGCCATTTGTTAAGTGGCGCTCCCCCAGCATGTTGTGGACATTGGGTGCAATGTTAAAATGTCAGGCATTTCCTGGCAGAATGGTTTTTTTTAGTAGTTTGTGTGCCTGTTTGAGTTTTCCATCTGAATTATTGCCCGTTTTAGCGAACGACAAGCGAGTTGTTAACCGCGTGTTACTTTTTATCCATAAGAGCAATATGGCGAAGACCATGTAATTTTTATTTCAGGACCTCCATTACTCTATGGCATACTTTATACACTTTTCTCCACGTCTTTGTTTTAGCATTCTTCTGTTCCATCGATTGTGAATGGAGTGTAGTCATTTCTACCTCCTCTCTTAGTCTTCATGTTGTATAGCTCTGATATGGGCGCATATCATTATAGTTGCTTTTGCACCCAAATACAAAACAAAAGAAAAGGAAACAAACACCACACAAACTAATGTGTAGAAAGTAGGAGTTTCGAAATCAGAATGAAAGATGCAATTTCCATTTGTGCATGACAGCAGGGGGACTGAAACTCGTGCAGGGACTTCTGGAAACACAATTCTGGTATGCTCTTAGGCGATTTGAAGTGCTCCACGTTTTTCAGTCCAATGTGTGGATCTCATTGTGTGATTCTTTTTTTCTTGTCCTCTGTATGTGATTAGGACTTCTGCATGTTACAGTCTCCAAATTGAACTGTTATTATGTTGCTTGTGTTGAGCGTGACATTCACTTAGATCTGTTAGAGAGAAAATGATAGTGTGTATGGTGAACTTGATGAAAGTCATGGCAGTAAGAAAGCAAATACTGGGTTGGTGTATATGTTCATATCATTTTTCCAATTTTGATAAACACAAGACACACACACAAGAGATTTCAGTCACCAGTAATGTGTTTTTCTTCACTATTTACAACAGTCTGCCAAAACTGGGGCAACTTTACTATTCTGTGACTAGAAATCGTGTGGTTTTGAGGCAAAGAACTCACCAATCCATGTTCACAGTGCCTTTTCATCCAGAAAGAAAGGAAGTATGTTTCTCAACGGTTGTTATGCAGAGAGCAAAAAAGGTGAAAATCTGAGTGCACAAGATTAAGTGAACCACATTGGTCCGGAATGACTTCTAAAATAAACTCCTGTACAATGTTTTTTGTCAGTCTAGCAGAATGATGGAGGCTGTTATCATGGAGCAGCATCACTTCATACAGTCTTCCTGGTCATTGTTCTTGGACTGCATCTGCAAGAAGTCGTAGTTGTTTAAAATGAATGTATTGTCTTTGCGAATCTTTTGTTGATGCGTACAGATCTTTGTATGGGGAGTTGCTGCTTTGTCTGGACGCAATCATTCCTTTCTTTTCCTTGTGTTAGCATACACACACCATTTCTCAAGGCCAGTGACAATACAGGATAGGAATCATTGTTCTTAATGAACCATTAGAATCCGATCAAGCAGTGAGACACAGATGTACCCCTGCTGGTTTTTGTGATTTTGGCTTGGAGCACACGATACCTGTAAACAGTTTTTGAATATTCCCCTTTTGCATGCAAATGTAACATATGGTAAAATGATCACACTTAATCGTATTTCCCTGTTCTCAAGTACACTGATGTAGTTCATCATGGGTTAAGGTGCCTTTACCTGAAAAAGTGACAATATATAAACTTGACAAGCAATGGTGAACCTCAAATAAAAAATAAGCAATAAATAAATTCATAGCAATTGGAATAACAACATGCAAAACACAAAAGCTACAAAATTATACCCCAACCTAATACCTATTACGTCATGGTGTGAAGGCATAAGTACAATACAGTTTAGAGACCATAAACAAGTTTTCCAGTTGGAGCTCCTACATGCCATGCACTAGGCTTTTGTCTGCATGTGATAAAGGTGTTGGACAGAGGTCAGGGTTCTCGGGTGGGGGCACACAACAGCTGAACAGCACGCTACCCAAATCAGCACACATACCAACACACTGTACATTAGTGATGGCAAAGGTACAGTAGTGTGTATGTTACTACAAACTCTCATTGCTTCGGGGAGAAAAGTGACCAGATGCCAGCACCTCTGTGGTGCACTAAAGTTGACACATCCATAGTTTTGAAGCGGTCATGACAGGTGTCAACAGTTCCCATTTTGTGTGAACTGCTGAGTGGGAATGAAAGTCTTGTGTGCAGAGATGCACATTTGCTGGCCTCCTCCATGAGAGTGGTACTGTGAACTGGAAAGCTGCAGTGTCTGGTCTTTTAATGGAACCTGGAGGGAGACCATACCCCAGTCAGTTTGGGAAAAGGATTAGTGCAATTTTGCAAGTAACTCATCAGCTCGTGGCAGAAGGTATGTGCAGATAACATGACTGTGATAAATTTCATGTCTCCACAAAGTTGGAGGTGACACCTGTTTATTTATTTATTTATTTATTTATTTAATGATCAAAAAATAAACAAAAATAATCATGTAGCCCACTCACTTGTCTAAAGCAGTTGAATTATGCCTGGTGACTCGAGAGATTCAGTTGTACTCATTCATGTAAGGACATGAAAAGATGCAGTCAAGCCAAATTGTTACATTGATTTGTGCTATGAAGTTTTTCACACACCATGATCACACAGAAAACAAATCCAAAAATTCAGAACACAGTTAATCTAGGTCTTGATAAGGAACCAGATCTGACAAAAGATACATATTTTAATTTATAGAAAATTCAAAAGTAACAAAAGCATGGAACCCAAACAAATTTTTGGTGTCAGTATCATTAATAACCAAATACACATCTGCAGTCTGTTCAACCACATGAGCTGTGGTGGACAGAAACAGAGTGAGAATTGTAATATGATGCTCGTTTGTAGCTTAGCACATGGCATTTGATGGTTGCTGACGGAGGGAGGTGATCTGTGTGCGAGTCTGAGAGCTGAGGAGTGGAACAGTTGATATGGTGTTCACTTTTGGAGATAACGGTTTCTTCAGTGCAAACACTTGAATAAAAATTTCATTCTAACCTGTAGACAATAATGAAATGGAATGAATGTCAAGGTCCATTCATATTGAGGAAGGCTGGGTGTGACAAATTGAAGCCATGTAGTTTTTGTTGTCCCACAACTCTCACCATCTGGGGGGCAAGCAGCCTCCTGACGCCGCACAAAGTGAGAGGGATTTGTTGCAAGTGCCACATGGTTTCCTTGTCAGCATCATCATTGGGTTTATCCATCTCAGCTAGGCTTCCCAGCTTGAGCAGCAATGTCTTCATCTTGTGCCACGTGCAGAAATTGTTCACTGTAAATGATGGTGACGTTGCCTGGTTCTTCGATTTGGTAGGCTACTGCTTGGGGGACTTAGACAATGACCAATATTAAAATGTTTTCTGAAGACAGATCATCACTTCAAAGGGTTCTCTGATGAATATCCTTATTCGGCACTAGGCAGATGATCATATCATCAACTGCAAAGTGTGCGTTAGATTCTGTGGAGCTTTTAGGAACAAAGTGACACTTACGGCCCTCAAACCGTTCAGCTCTGCTACCTAATCCTGATAAGACGGATGTGACTGCCTGTGTTACTGGTAAAACTCTACACAAGTGACACTGATTTGAATGCGCTCGTGGCTATAAGGTGATGACAAACTACATGTTTCATCAGAAGTGTGAGGCCAGTTCATTTAAAGCACAACTACTGTTGGACACATGGCAGGAATCCCCAACAAACCCTTAAGTTTATGTGTCAATTATCCTGTATGCAATGAGGTCTTGGTGTAGCCAGTTTTCATGTTTCACTTCTTCAGCAGAGTCGTCGATGACATAAACCATCGTGGGTAACACCTGTGATGGTGGAACCTGAACCATCAACATAGCCACTAGTTTTTCCGTGGTGGCTATAGTAAATTGCTGGTGCCAGACAAGTGGTAGAGGTACCACATTCGTAGGTAAGATACAAGAAGAAAGTCACACAAACTGAGTGTTTGAAAGTTGTACTTGGTTACACTTGTTCTCTAATTCTGGACCCAATAAAACGTGAGGATGTTAGAAATGGTCTAGTTAGTGAGTAAGGACGTGTCAGCATAAGTATGAGGTAGGTAGCTACATGAGAAACATTTGCCTCCCAAGGACAGCTCTGTTTCAGCTGCAGGCAATAGAGGTGCAGGATTGCGATCAGTGGCTTCTGTTCAGGACACAAAGCAAGTGAACAGTGCACTACTCTAATGAGCATTAGTGGTGGTCTTAGGTGCAGCAGTGTAAGGGTTTCTACAGACTTCATATATGATTTCATTTCGTATGATACAGAATCTGGTTTCACCACACGATCTGTGTTCTCGTGTATTTCTGTTCCTGCTCAGAAATCTGTGTTTGGACTGCAAGATTTAAATGCATTGTACGTAAATTGCTCATATTGGCACTGTTCTCTTTTGCACTGGATTTTCATATTTTCTCATTTGTAAGGGAAAATTCCATATTAGCTAGTTTTGATGGAATATATGTGCATCTTCAGTATATTTCCTCACAGAGTGGATATGGAAATCTGCTTTTGAATTTCTTTACTTCTTGACATTGAGTATGCTTTGCAATCTTATTGGCTAAATCATTCTTCCATGTAACTGCTAAAAATGCAACAGTAGTTAGACAAATGTGTTCACACGTTGTTGGTAGTAGGCACAAAGAGTACATTTTCGTAGAAATGAAGATACAACGATCATCCTTCCACTAGGATGAAAATTTCAAAGGAAATAATACATTCTATTAATAAATAGTTCCCAAAACTTTAAGTCAAAACCTAATTTGAAAGGACTGTCGTTGTTGTGGTTGTTGTTGTTGTTGTTGTGCCCTTCAGTCGTGAGACTGGTTTAATGCAGCTCTCCATGCTACTCTATCCTGTGCAATCTTCATCATCTCCCAGTACTTACTGCAGCCTACATCCTTCTTAATCTGGTTAGTCTATTCATCTCTTGGTCTCGCTCTACGATTTTTACCCTCCATGCTGCCCTCCAGTACTAACTTGGTGATCCCTTGATGTCTCAGAACATGTCCTACCAACCAGTCCCTTCTTCTTGCCAAGTTGTGCCACAAACTCTTCTCCCCAATTCTATTCAATACCTCCTCATTAGTTATGTGACAACCCATGTAATCTTCAGCATTCTTATGTAGAGCCACATTTTGAAAGCTTCTATTCTCTTCTTGTCCAAATTATTTATCGTCCATGTTTCACTTCCATACATAGCTACACTCCATACAAATACTTTCAGAAATGACTGCCTGACACTTAAATCCATACCCAATGTTAATTTGTCTCCTCAAATATCAAAACTTCTTTACTACTTTAAGTGCCTCATATCTTAATGTAATTCCCTCAGCATCACCCCACTTAATTCAACTACATTCCATTATCCTCGTTTTGCTTTTGTTGATGTTCATCTTATATACTCCTTTCAAGACACTGTCCATTCCGTTCAACTGTTCTTCCAAGTCCTTTGCTGTCTCTGACAGAATTACAATGTCATCGGCGAACCTCAAAGTTTTTATTTCTTCTCCATGGATTTTAATACCTACTCCAAATTTTACTCCTGAGTGATATGATTTCCAGTCTATTTTGTAAGTGTTCATTTGTTAATGGAAATGCTAAATTCTTCAGAAAATTACATCAAATTTGTACAGTTCCTTTCGGTTTTGAAAGTGAATCCAAAATTTGGCAATTTATCCCAGATATGTTTAGCTTACTGTAAAATAACACCATAGGCCAACTTTTTCTGATTTTGGAAACACAATAACCTGTAATCAATTTTATCTACAGTATCCACTCCTCCTTCAGTGTGAATGTAAAAAAAATAATGATAATTGGCTTCCCTGTTTTGGGGTTGATATCATCCATGTCATGCATTGTAGATAGGAGTATCAGCAAACAGTTACTTCTTGGTTGGGTACAAAAATGAATTTATTAGCTTGGAAGCAACATTTTGAAACTCCACATGTTGGTCTCTTAGATGCAAAATTCAAGAGGTATCTCCCTTTCCTTCTTGTGAGGAGTGCGTAGAATGGTCAATTTTTTCTCCAACATGTCCTCCACTACTGGCAGTTTGTGTGACAATTGTCAATGATGACATTTCTGTGTGTATCTTTGATGTCACTGACAAGCCTTCCTACAATTATTGCTGGGTTGTTTGTTACTAGAAATGGTCCATCTAGCTGCTTTCTTACATATACTTCAATATTACTGGTATAAAACCTTTTTCTCACTCATGGCACATATTTTAATTGAATATTTTGTGGGTTTGTGTGGTGTGTATATATAGGGTCCAGGAGTAGCAGCCTCTAAACAGAGTCAACATTTCATGGACTGTAACATAATCAGCAGGATTATAGAATCACTTCAGGTTGACTGCAAAGGAATGTGGACATTTTCTGACAGCAGTTATGCTGTCAAGTTTTTTCCTTTCATTTGGAGTGGAAATGTCAGCAAATCTCATACAATGTATTACAAGCAGAAATCTCTCGTAGCCCATTATGGCATTCAGGATATTCATATGTGTACTGCCTGACTCCTGAAATTCTTTTACATTTACATGCTGACCTTTCTCTATACGTGTCATATGCAAAATGCCAAATATTGGCATAATTTCATGACTATCCATGGCTATACAATCTCTTGTACATATTTATTTTTTTTTTCAATGTTGTCAGTATATTTGGTAGTAAGGGATACTATCATATCTGCAATATTAGTGCCAAAAAGCTTGAAAAACACAATTTCATTAGAGAAATCTTTTTAATAGCTTGTGAGACTGGGTGGTAAAAAAAAATTCTCTCACCAGAACAGGTGCATTTTCAGAGAAGTACCTGTTCCAGGTATTAGTTATTAAGAACCAAATACGGGGTAATGCAACTGTCGTTCAACTTTAGTATTTAAAATGTCTACAGCCTTGTACCTGTACTGTTTGGCTGATCCGTGTGGAGGAGATGTGATAATGTAGCCTTGTTCTCCTTATTATTTGAGGTCAGTGTCAATGGAGTTATTGGCTCTGAACAATGATAATTTATGTTAAACTTTGTACCCCTCCATAATTCTGGAGGGTTACCGTTTGGTATCTTGCAGAAGTGAAGGTACGGAAAGCCACCTAAGATACACATCATAGATATAAGACAGACCATTAGGACTTGACAACTCTGTCAAATATGCATAAGTTCAGATCTCACTGGTTGCAAATTTGCACATACCATCTTGTGTTGAATGAACTGGTACTGCATAGGATGAAAAAATAAGACTTACTGGCAGTGCATTATCAAATATGCTTTTAGAAGTGTTAGATTGGGTCAGCTGGCAGCATATGATTTTTTTCTAGTGGAAATTAATTTGTTATATGATTACTTCTCATTAAACTTCAGTAATAAACCCATTGTAATTTCCACTGTGTGTTAGTGTGCATATGAAAGGTTTCCAATGTCTGGAGAGAGGGTCATGATAGAGACCAGGCAGTATCAGTACTTGATATCATCTGCTTGGGATAAGCCAAGAATCCTGGCATTCATGCAAGGTTCATAATCAAGACAATTCACGTGCTTGAAAAAAGAAGAGAAAAATTATTCCAGAAAACGTAAGTGTTGATTGGCAATCCCTCAGTACAGGTATGGAGACCCTAGTTTCCACCACTTGTATGTGAAGTGGACCATCTCCTCTCCACTACTGTGGCCAATATAATAAGAGATCCAGAGTTGTGGCAATCTGCTGGAGCAATGTAGAAGTAGACGCTGGCTGTGAATGAATGACAAGGAGTTGGGGCCCCAATGGTCAGATAGAAAACTTGCCCTGAATAAAAAATATGGGTTTTTGAGGGATAGTGGCAGCACACTAATTCTCCTTATCCGTAGTTCGCCAACCAATCCACTCATACCACATGCGTTGTGCATTGTGGCTTTGTACTTCCCTGGTGTCTTGGGCTAGCAACTTTGTATCATTTATCTTCTCTTCTCCTATTGTGTAGGTGGTGACGATCTGGCCATTAAATTAACTCCAAGTTTTGTAGCAACGAATGCTGAAGGTCACTGCACTTCGTATTATGACTAGCAACAACCATGTTCTATGTCACCTGGCACTACCCTGAGGCATCTCATGAGTGGGGAGTGATGTTGCAGCACTGTTCCCCTTTCTCATCAGATTCTAACCTGTGTAAACAAACTAAATTGCAGTTAGCATAGGCAGCAGGCTTGATACTTGCCCATAATAAGACATTTTGTGTGTTTGTGGGCGGTAAGTGGGTGGGTGTGTGGGCAGCCATCTTCTAAAGTGGCACTGTTCAGCAGCATTTAGGCAGTGGATGCTGTTGCCACTTAATTTTCTGAACTGAAGATTCTACCCTGGGTCAGTTAGTGCCTGCTATTTGGAGGCAATACTATCTACCTCTGGTATTCTAAATACTGTCACTCTGCCTCCCGTCTGCTTTGTGTCTGATTTCCTATCCTCTAGTTCCAAATCTGACTTCCAACAGCCTTCAGCTTAACAATGTACCAGTCAATATGTTCTCAATATGTGACATACAGTAATTTTTATAGTATTCTCCTGAGTTGTAATACAGATTCCAAATCTGTTGCATAGAGGTGAACCTTTATCTTTCGGGATTCTGTAGTTCAGCACATAAAGTATGTCATTAATGACTCCAGTAGAGTAACCCTTAGTGTGTTTGCATAGAATGTACTTCAAGGACTGGACTATTCATCATGAAAACAGGCATGATTTCATCCGTACATCCTGCCTTGCTCAACCAGTTAGACTAAAGTTTTACCTCAGTAATGCAGTTTATTAATGTTAGGCCACTCTTTTGATTACTTATGAAGAACATGGTAGAGAAACTTCTTAATTTCAGTCCATTACATAGTACAATACCTTTATCTGTGAAATAGTTCTGCACCAACTTTCGCAGATGTGACATTGAACAAAAAGCCTCTGGTCTTGGTTAAAAAACTGTTGTATTTGTATCAACACATACCTGAATACTTTTTACACCCATATTTTATGTCACAGCTACAAAAGTTGTTGCACATTCTTTGACAGCCTTGATTGAAGTCAGAATGAAGCTGTATGGTAATTGCAATTATCTGTGGTTCCTTATACAGTGTGTGAAGCGTGGCAATCTGAACACTGGAGTGGGGTAACGCAGTGCTAGTGATGCTCAGAAGTATGATGCAGTGTTGCTTTGGACATGCATGCCTGTCCGAAGGAACGTTGGACGGTACTTCTTAACAACACAGAGCAGGTCTCTGTCCTGACACCAGGTAAGTGACATTTGAATCAAAATGTGCATTTCAATCACAATATTTCACCCATACAGGAGTGTACCTAGTGAATGTAAGAGTGAGAGTTGAAGACACATGGTTGACAATAAGTGGAAGTCTGGGTTTGCCCATGAATTGTGCTTCGATAGCATAATGGTAAGACTACCTTGTGCAATAAGGAGAAATCTGGCTGAGAGTCCTGGCCTGGCAGAAATTTTCATGATTGTCATTCCGTTATACAACTGATGGCTGTACATATTTGAAACAGTGAAAACATTTCATGAACATCACAGTGCCAGCCTACTGGTATGCCCTCCAGTGGTAAATGCGAGAAATCTATGAGTGTTCCAGGTTGGCATTTAATTTTGAATGGATTTGTAAAGTGTTGCACTGCATGGCAAAGGAATTTGATGCCTCCACCAATATGTTGCATCCTTTTAGTGCCGGTTCTTTCTCTACCTCCCTTTCTCATGACGTTGGAATCACAATTTACAAACAAGTTACAGTCCGCCTGAATCTGAAGGACTTTCAACCTGATGACATACTGATCTCACCTGTACCCCCTTCAAAGAATCCTAGTTCAGTTCATGATCTAGATGGAGTGAGAAACATCAGTCAATCTGTTCCGATATCTTTTCCCAAAACACAGTTTTCAAACCATTTTCTTGTTGTGGGCTTCAGTGCAAATACGGGTTTGATGCAGCTGCTCTTAATAACACAAAAATTCCATTTACACTCAGCTCTGTTTTTGCACCACTGCAATACAGTACTGCTTGGTGTTAATTTTAAAGATCTTCTCCTACAACTGTGTATGTGTGACAGCTTATGTCCTCGGTACGTCTGGGCCAACCTATTTAGCACCGAATTTTTCTCTTTCCCACAATTCAAACGTCAATTATTTTTTGTGATTGAAATAGTGAAGTTTCTCATCTTGACACATGATATTGCTGATAACCAGAACACCGCTTCATGCAAAACAGCAAGACCTCACCTAAAGAAATAATAAAAGGGTGAATGACTTTTCGGGTTCTGTACAAAGTCAGATTAAAGAAAGATTCAGAAGCATGCTGCAAGATATTTTACCCATAGGTTTGAACAACATGTGAGTATTATAGAGATCGGGAAGTTAAATGACTCCCTGGAAGAAAGGGAACTTTTATTTTAGGAGCACTGTTGAAAAAATTTAGAGAACCACTATTTGAAGCTGACTGCACAACGATCCTACTGTTGGAAACATACATTTCACGTAAGATAGAGAGAAATTAGGGCTTGAATGGAGCAATTCAGATAATTGTTTTCCCCTCGCTCTGTTTCCAAGTTGAACAGAAATAGTTATGACTACTAGAGTTATGGGATACTTTCAACCATGCACTACACCGTGGCTTGCCGAGTATGTATGTAGGTGTAGATGCATACAAAATGAAACAACGTGTATCAGATACCATCCCCATACATCATCATGATGTAAAAAGTGATTGCTACAAAGTCTGCTCTGTTTAACCCGTCTAGTGGCTAACAGTGCTTCCTCTGGATTACAGGGTCCTGGGTTCGATTCCTCGGCCAGTTGGGTATTTTCTCCACATGTGGACTGTGTTTGTATAGTTTTCATCATCATTCATGAAAGTGGTGAGATTGGATAGAGTAAATTTAAGGATTTGTACAGGCACTGATAACTGCCCAGTTGAGCACAACGCAAACAAATCATCATCATCATGTGTTCTACCCTGACTGTTGACTCAACTATCACATGTCTCATCATCTTTGTAATTATTGTCGTTGGTGGTGTTGCTTTTGTTGTTGTGAGGTACTGTCTCCCATAGGATTATTTCCTCATCCTGCAGATCCAATCTCGACAATTTTTTTCTACTCATAGCCATTTCTACTGAACCTACTGCCATAATTGTTGTCATTGTGCATTTTTGGCATCTGAGGCTACTGATCTCTGAATCGCACTCATTTAGAAATCTTCGTCTTTGATTTCCAGTTGCTTGGTCTGTATGGCTGTGGCAACACCTCTAGCTTCCATCAGTGACGGAAGAATCACGATCAAAAATTCAAATTGTAATACTCCAGTTTTTGTATAAACCTTTGAAATGCTTAAATATTATCTTTGCAATAGCTTGCTTGTGTAATGTGCCTTAACTGTAAGTGAGACATGTAAAAATTTACTAACAAGGTACATGCACCGACATACAAATTTCTGCCCATGAGCCTAAGATGCGTGAACCTATTTTGAAAATTGCTCTTGTTACACATTAACAGCCTTTGTGAAGTGTCAGTCACACTATCTTTGTGTGCAGCCCATAAATGAGCAGCAGCAGGCTGACAATGTGATAGCAGTGCAGCGGAAAGTGACAAATGTAATCTGTCCTAATTTTAATCTGACCATAATTGAGATATCTTGTCACAAACCACAGTTTCCAGATTTTGTCCATGTTGTCTTCAGTCAAAAGTATGGTTTGATGCAGCTTTCTTTAACAACACACAGATACCGTTTACTGTGAGCTTTATTTTTGAACTGCTGAAATTGATTAGGGCTTCTTGTTCACTTAAATAATCTACCCTTAAAATTGTGTGTTGGGTAAGGAGTGCAATAGTGAGAAAAGTTGCTGCTAACTTAGGTCATTGCCACATGTAGTTCAAAGTAATTCACATTCAACCTTTCCTCCTCCCTCACAATTGTTCCCTTAAATTTCATTATTGGTTGTAATTGATTTGGCCAGATGCCATCTTTCTCGCACCTACCATATGCAATATCACTAAAAGAGCGAAACTAGTTACTCATTATCCCTGCCCTCTGTCCTCACTGTTGTCAATTACCACTTGGCTTGTCACTGTTGGGAGAGACTTTCTCTCGAATGATTATTTCCTGGGGTCATGAAAGTAACCTTAACGATCTTAACATTATATGCCACTGATCTCTGCTAGTAATGGCTGTTTTTGCTGAACTTAACTGACACAATTGGTTTTATTCCTTTGCGGGGGTTAAGAGCCAATGCATGGGGCAGTTGGATGGTATATAAATATCATAACCGAGTGAAATTCAGTTATTTGGTCTGTATGGCTGAAGCAAGACATTTGAGTGCCCTCCATAGCTACTCGATGTTATCAGTCAGGAAACAAATTTAACAAATTCTGGTGCAATGGTTTTCTGATATCATGTGTCTTAGACTTACAAGTAAGTTAGACAAATATGTGATAACCAGATGTGCATGGATTGTCAGAAACTATTATTTCTTTGGAACCATGTATCTGAGGAAATGGGCAAGACTTCTAAAAAGTCAGATTGTTGGAAATTTGAGTGCGATGTTGTTTGGTATCAGCTTACACTGGTTGTAATCAGTAGGTCGAAAGTAATCCATGACAGGACATATAAGGAAGAGGCCACATGCTGATACACAATTCCACTTCTAAGGAGCTGCACATCAAGCTTAATATTGTGACAGGTAGGGCACAAAAGAGCCATTGAAGTCGTTTACCTGCAAGTTTTTTGTGATCTATCGAATTGTACAACAAATATTTTGCCTCTGAAAATGATTGTACTCAGAGGAGCTCGTCGTAATGTTGGGAGTCGTGTTGTTCATTACGGCACCCATCATTGCTTGCTACCACTGTACTATCCTCTGTTGATGACCAAAATTGTGTTCCACCTCCATCAATTGAACTAGAAGAATGTTGATTAAATTGAGTTCTGAGTCTGATGGCATGGGGGGATCTGGCACCCCTGGCATCATCATGGGGTAGAATTCTCCTGAGGTCACTCCTTTTACTACTCTTTAATTACTTTAAAGTACTTGAGCATTAGAGGACTTACCTGCTGCAGCAGTAGGATCTGACAAGGAACCAGCAGCTGTGGGACCTGTTGTCCATATCTCATTCATCTATTGGCATTTGTCAGGTTACTGTGCAACCTGATGCTGTTGTTCATAGTAACAAAATTGTAAAGCAAAAATAAGCAAATGAAACTACAGTATTGTATGTGTTCTCCAGTGGTTTTATAGTAACAACCTACATACTGAGACTCTATGAAGTGCTGTTAGTTTTTGGGGAATACTGAGTGGGCTGTGGCATGAATCGGAGTTCAGATTGAGGAGTGAAGCATGCAGGATAATTGGTGAGGTTATGCAAAACCACTTTGCCATGTTATTAACTATAGTGGTTAGCACATCTGCCTAGTGAGCAGGGGGCTTGGGTTCATATTCTCCCTTTCACAATTAATTTTCATTCTTTTGAGTCTCCATGTATATATCACTGGTGTTTGAGGCCTCTGGAACTATATAGTTCCACTCGAGTAAATTCTGTTGCTTTAGTGTTTTCACTACTAACGTAGGTGTCTGGTATCGTAACCTTCCATTGTGCCCTAAAGAAATATGAGAATCACAAGGGAAAGTCAATGACTAAATTGCAAAACACCAATAAATGTCGAATATTTAACCGGATGATATGGTAACATGGTATTACGATAGGGATGTACTGACAACTACAGAGGTTAATATTATAGATAGTCTAATAAATGTGATTTGAAATATCAGTGCAGTCGGAAGCAGCAGAGCGTGTACAGGCAGCATTGGGCATATGCCAGTGTCCTTGTGCTGTGTGCCACAACGTTGACAGGAAAAATTAATCACTTTTAATAGTTATTGCTGAATTGCTATTCAGTACCAAAAATCAGTATTCAGAATGAATACACATTACCAAGTTCCAAACCGATGCACTGACCACTTCAGCACACAGATGACACATCATACGCTGAAGCTCTTAATGCATTACCCAGGCAAGTACAGCGACCAAAAGACGACGACACATGCTCGACCTGCTCCCTCCTCAACTATCTTGCCAATGACATCCTTCATCCACAGCTAGCGCATGCGTGACTACCATTCCAAATTTCATATTGATTTTCAAATATCGCAAATGTGAAGAACACAGTTCAGATAGTAGTAACTGAATACCATTAGTTGTTGTTGTTGTTGTTGTTGTTGTTGTCGTCTGCAGTCCTGAGATTGGTTTGATGCAGCTCTCCATGCTACTCGATCCTGTGCAAGCTTCTTCACCTCCCAGTACCTACTGCAGCCTACATTCTTCTGAATCTGCTTAGTGTATTCATCTCTTGGTCTCCCTCTACAGTTTTTACCCTCCACGCTATCCTCCAATACTAAATTGGTGATCCCTCGATGTTTCAGAACATGTCCTACCAACCAGTCCCTTCTTCTTGCCAAGTTGTGCCACAAACTCCTCTTCTCCCCAATTCTATTCAATACCTCCTCATTAGTTATGTGATCTACTGATCTAATCTTCAGCATTCTTCTTTAGCACCACGTTTTGAAAGCATCTATTATCTACTTGTCTAAACTATTTATCGCCCAAATTTCACATCCATATGTGGCAACACTCCATACAAATACTTTCAAAAACGACTTCCTGACACATAAATCTATACTCGATGTTAACAAATTTCTCTTCTTCAGAAACGCTCTCCTTGCCGTTTCTAGTCTACATTTTACATCCTGTCTACTTCGACCATCATCAGTTATTTTGCTCCCCAAATAGCAAAACTCCTTTACTACTTTAAGTGTGTCATTTCCTAATCTAATTCCCTCAGCATCACCTGACTTATTTAGACTACATTCCATTATCCTCGTTTAGCTTTTCTTGATGTTCATCTTATACCCTCCTTTCAAGACACTGTCCATTCTGTTCAACTGCTCTTCCAAGTCTTTTGCTGTCCCTGACGTTCGCCGATGACATTGTAATTCTGTCAGTTTTTATTTCTTCTCCGTGGATTTTAATACCTACTCCGAACTTTCCTTTTGTTTCCTTTATTGCTTGCTCAATATACAGATTGAATAACATCGGGGATAGGCTACAACCCTGTCTCACTCCCTTCCCAACCACTGCTTCCCTTTTATACCCCTTGACTATTATATCTGCCATCTGCTTTCTGTACAAATTGTAAATAGCCTTTCGCTCCCAGTATTTTACCCCTGCCACCTTCAGAATTAGGAAGAGAGTATTCCAGTCAACATTATCAAAAACTTTCTCTAAGTCTACGAATGCTCGAAATGTAGGTTTGCCTTTCTCTAAACCTTCTTCTAAGATAAGTCGTAGGGTCAGTATTGCCTCACATGTTCCAACATTTCTACGGAATCCAAACTTCTATCAGTTTTTCCATTTGTTTGTAAATAATTCACATTAGTAATTTGCAGCTGTGACGAATTAAACTGACAGTTCCGTAATTTTCACATCTGTCGATGCCAGCTTTCTTCGGGATTGGAATTATTATATTCTTCTAGAAGTCAGAGGGAATTTCGCCTGTCTCATACATCTTGCTCACCTGATGGTAGAGTTTCGTAAGGACTGGCTTCCCAAGGCTGTCAGTAGTTCTAATGCAATGTTATCTATTACCGGGGCCTTGTTTCGACTTAGGTCTTTCAGTGCTCTGTCAAACTCTTCACGCAGTATCGTATCTCCCATTGCATCTTCATCTACATCCTCTTCCATTTCCATAATATTGTCCTCAAGTACATCGCCCTTGTATAGACCCTCTATATACTCCTTCCATCTTTCTGCTTTCCCTTCTTTGCTTAGAACTGGGTTTCCATCTGAGCTCTTGATATTCATACAAGTCGTTCTCTTATCTCCAAAGGTCTCTTTAATTTTCCTGTAGGCGGTATCTATCTTACCCCTAGTGAGATACGCCTCTACATCCTTACATTTGTCCTCTAGCTATCCCTGCTTAGCCATTTTGCACTTCCTGTCGATCTCATTTTTGAGACGTTTGTATTCCTTTTTGCCTGTTTCACTTACTGCATTTTTATATTTTCTCCTTTCATCAATTAAATTCAGTATTTCTTCTGTTACCCAAGGATTTCTACTAGCCCTCGTCTTTTTACCTACTTGATCCTCTGCTGCCTTCACTACTTCATCCCTCAAAGCTACCCATTCTTCTTCTACTGTATTTATTTCCCCCATTCCTGTCAATTGCTCCCTTATGCTCTCCCTGAATCTCTGTACAACCTCTGGTTCTTTTAGTTTATCCAGGTCCCATCTCCTTAAATTCCCACCTTTTTGCAGTTTCTTCAGTTTTAATCTACAGGTCATAACCAATAGATTGTGGTCAGAGTCCACATCTGCCCCTGGAAATGTCTTACAATTTAAAACCTGGTTCCTAAATCTCTGTCTTACCATTATATAATCTGATACCTTTTTGTATCTCCATTCTTTGTAGGTACAGATTACATTTTATATTCTGCATGAACTGAAAATGTGATAGCTGCTCTATAGATCATTTTTACTCTTCTCTTGTTTTATTCATTTATCTTTCTTGTAAATGTTAATCCACAAATTGCTGTTTGAATGAATATAAAAGCAAAAACAGGTTAAATTCTGTAAATAATGTAGGTACTGCCAGTGACCTGAACACGGTAGTGACACAGGTCAACACCATAGAGATGGGAAATAAATGCTGCTACTTCTTCCAGGTTTCAAAATAAAAGGAGGTGAGAGCTAAACTTTTTGTGTTTTACATTTGCTAATTAGGCTCCCACACTTTGTTGTTTGGGGGGGGGGGGGGGTTATAGTGAATGCAGTGATGTAAAATGTTCAGCCACATTTTGAAAGCTCCTGCTCTTCTACCATCATTGAGCACAATTTTTTTCTTTTTTTCCTTTTTTTTCTTTCTTTCATTTTTCTTTCTTTCTTTTTTTTCCTAACAAGAAAATAATGCTTCCATTAAAACCATTGTCTGCATCAGGAACACAATATTTTTATTATTCCTCTTAAGAATTTCAACCACCACCTACTCCCATCTGGTATTACATACAAAATTTTCTCTAAGATGCTCACCTCCTAAATGTCTCTCAACAAGAATTATCACTTGGTTTTGCTGAGTTATTATTTTTGTTGTACTGGTATACACTGATTTTTAAAATCACAACCTTCAAATTCTAACTCTCAATTGGTTTGGTCTGCTGGATAGTAGTCACCAATTTAGTAAGAATCAAAGTGTGTTATTATATGTGACAATATGACATCCCAGTAACAGCAAAACTTTGCCATGGAAAGTGCATCTCTTCCAGCAACTATGTACTACGTCTCCCAGTGAGTGATTGAGTTTGTGAGTACACTAATTGTGAATGCTACAGTGAAATGTTCGATGACTCAGTTACCCTCACACTTTCCTGCACCAAGGGAAAAATAAACAAAATCAGAACCAATGTAGAAATTTTGCTTAAATTAGAATGATGAAGTATCGGTGCCTTACACAGCTGGTTTTTTAATTAACTTAAATGCTTCTTGATATTCCTTATTCCATTTCCAAATGGAGATCAACTTGTGAAGATGAAAAACTTTGAGGTTGAAAACTGTGATAGAAATTACATATACTGTGTGACTTTCAGTTGTCTACAGTATTTTGGCGCAGGAAAATTTCCCTCTGGTTCTATTTTTGTCAGATCAGATATGATCGTGCACAAAGAAATGTGCCCAAGGAAATTGTTTTGTGACTTGGTGAATTCTTTTTTATCCATCTTTAATGTGACTCATGCTACACTAAACGCTTAAATTACATAGCACAGTGTGTCTAAATGTTCTCCCTAAAGGCAGCACTAATTAGAATATGACCCACATAATGCTGAGTGTGCCAATTCTTCTCTTAGAACTTCTGTGAGTTCTGTCATAAAGGCTACTGATGATCCTGACAAACTGAAGGGTATTCGTTTAAACACGTAACATGTTCCATTCAACAGAAAGCCTGTGTTTTTCCTGCTATACCTTCATCTTCCAGTTGGTCACATTGCACAGTAAACCACATCACTGCACCATGAGCATCAGTTAGTAAATTCACACTGCCATCCCTTTGTGCTACAGTGTGGATTGGATTAGAACATTCACTATCTGAGTGTTAAATTACCTGATTCTCCAACTTACCCTTAATTACTTTGCTTTCTAGGGCAAGGGTACTGGATACAGTATGCTATGGAATGACTCAAGATTCTTAACTACAGTCTTACAAGTGCAACATCTGATCAGACCAGATGTTTTTAAAATACATAGACCTTAATATTTTTACCTGTTTCTTCCATTTAGCTAGAGGCATGTCCACTAATGTTTGAATCATACTGTGAGGATTAGTCAGAGCATCTTCATCAATATTATTCTCCTGGAACTCAGTATCTTCCTCAGACTTACTTAAAGTTGCAGTTCCCCCTTTTGTCAAAAATGAATAAGCTCATATTTATGATTGCAGCTCCCTAATCGTCTCCCTTGTTGAATCCTGAAACACTTTTCTCTTCTGTTCCCTCCACTAGTCAGACAGAAATGAAGTGTAGGGGAATGCATTTACAAAGCTATTCCGAATCGGTCAATTCTGAGAAATAAACTGATACTAAGTGATCCAAAAATGAATTCCCTCTGCTCACATATACTTTCCTGAATTCTGAATTTTAACAGTGCCTGGTCTTCAATTATAGGGGGTACTTTTCTGGCTCCATATTATGTGAAAATCAACACCTATTTCTTTCAGGTACTGTTTATATTGTATATGTTTCACAGATTTTTTTGTTGATATCAGATAATGCAGCACACTTTCTAAATAAATTAGAAGTATTTTCAATATTTTTGAACCTGCTTAAGGTTATTCAAAAAGATTACATAGAAACTGATGCAATTCTTTTTTTCCCAAAATGCTTCCTCAAATTGACATGCCATTTTAATCCAATGTTGCACATTTGAAGGAGACCAAATTTTTACCAGATATGCATGATATTATGGCTGAGGTGCTAGACCTATCTAATTCCACCTATTATGTATATTACAAGAATGAAAACATTGTATCTTACATTTTAACCTTTACAATTTTTATCCTAATAAAAATGTTATATTGCAGAATCAACTAAATTATAGAAAATGTACCTTATACCTACTACCTAACTATCAACTATTACAAGTTAAAGAAAAATATTAGAGCAATGATATATAACTTCAGGAAATATTTGTACTTGAAATCTGAAAAATACAGGTTGTGGGAAATTGTGAATGAAGATGAGTCCAATTAAATCGTGCCTCAGAACATTGCTGAAGCATATTCTTCACCCTGCAGCATTTATTCATCTTCAAGCTCCCTCTTGGCCCTCCTTTTAGCACTTCTTGCTTCTTAGGTAACTTCAAGAGCTGAATCTTTCAGCTTCATGTACCCATTGTCCGTCACACACAAGCAATTGATCTTCCATATTAGGTCCACATTTTATGCCTAAATTTCTCAGAGCTTCCAACCTTCCTATCACTCCATCATTGAAACATATCACTGCATCTAGTACACCATTTTTAATGTATTTAGTCTTAGAAAAACATTGTTGCGTAATCTTTCCCATACGCAATTGTTGAAACTTTCATTTTTATTATGAGTGCCCCCATGAAGACATTTACTAAGCAAACCAAGGTCACTCATATCTCTAAAAATTGGTTTTATTTTATTCATAACAGGCTCAGGAAGAGAATGCTTATAACAATATATCTGAAATTTTTGTTTTTTTTTCTTTATTGTAACCACACCAAGAATCTGCTCCTCTAGGGCAAAGTCCGTGAACAGGGTGGTCATCTGTGGGCAACTCGTAAAAGTAGGTAGCCCATACAGCTTTTCTCATTGCTCTTCAGAGTTGTTATGGACTGACCTTTAGATGACATGCACCTCTGAATGAAGGTCTATTTCAGTTTCTGTCAATCTGCTTTAGCCAGACAGAGATTTTCCATCCGATAGCAACTTTCCTTTCGTTTCTCATCATAGCTTCCTCAATGTAGCACCCATCCTCTTTTGCATATTTCCACAACACTCCAGTTTAATGACTTCAGTGTCTATGGTGACAGCTTAGTAACAAATTTTGTTGAAAGCTTTAGAGTCCCCATCGCCTAGGTAGTTCGTATTTGTAACATTATAAGTGGGCACCGACCTCTGAAATATTTTTTAGAGCTGCATCACACTCCGTACCACCACTGTAACCACCATAATTCTTAGAACACTGATGTTCAATACACACTTCAGTGTTACCATCACAGGTGTGGCAGTTCTTAGATAAGCACTCATCAACAACAACTTTTCCATTCTCCAGAGAAGTACCACTTAAAACACCATTCAAGAAACCATGTCCTAGACATAGCTGTTGCACTTGATGGGACATGGCGATGTCCCTGGTTCCACTAATATTTACAGTTTCTTTAATTGCACATTTTGTAGATGTCTTAGGCGCAACTGTCAAGGCACCTAAAAGTATTTTTATGTACTTGTTGGACCTTCCTCTTCCTCAAACTAGGTTCATCAAACCACAAAATGTTTGAGTAGCCTTTTCCCTTTTCGTATTGCACACATGCAGGCACCAATTTTGTGCATAATACATATGGTGTGAATCTAATGTTCAAAGTCATTTTTGAGGTTATTTATTGGAGGGTGTACACAGAACAGCTACTTTTGATGCTAAACCCTTCTTGCTACCTTGTTGTTCAGTTATTTCCAGACAGCCTACACCATCACGCTTCCCTCTGCGGGTCCGGGGGTTAGAATAGGCCCGAGGTATTCCTGCCTGTCGTACGAGGCGACTAAAAGGAGTCCATCCCCCTCACGGGGGTAGTTAGCGCCTGCGTCTGGAGACGGACGGTTCCACGACCTATAATTATGGTCTTTTTGGATTTTCACTTCTCGTTTCTTCCTTCCTTTTGTTGGTTCCTTTCTTTGCTCTTCTCCACCTCACTGTCTTCCTTACTCTTTCCCTTGACTTCTCCTTGCCTTCTCATTGCCTTCTTCTCCTTGCCTTCTCATTGCCTTCTTCTCCTTGCCTTCTCATTGCCTTCTTCTCCTTGCCTTCTCGTTGCCTTCTTCTCCTTGCCTTCTCATTGCCTTCTTCTCCTTGCCTTCTCATTACCTTCTACTCCTTGCCTTCTCTGGTCTCCGCCTCGGCGTTTGAGACAGTCTGTCCTCTCTCTCCCTCTCTCTCCTCCTTTTCCTCTTCTTTCTTCCTCCCTGTGCGTGCCTGAAGGCCGACCCACGCGTTTGCACGCGTAGCCGGTGACGGGGTAACGCGTAATTCCCCGCCCTGGGTAGACATGTAAGGCACGCGCGTACCCCCTGGTAAAGGCCAGGCCCGGGGAGGGGTGATTGCCTGAGCTGATACCTTCTGATCATGCCGATTGGTCCATCCGTCTGGTTCTTGGGAGGTGTGACCTGAGGTGTAAACATTCACCTAAGGCGGGAGTGCCCTCTGAGAGGGTCCCCACAAGGAAGGAGCGCGTCATCGGAGACGCTGGCAATCATGGGGGATTCCTCCGCAATGGATTTCACTCCATCTGTCTCGACTTCTGCCCAAAAACGGAAACGTGACCAGCCATCAGTGACAAAAGTACTACCGCCTGCCCCACAGTTCCTCGTCGTTTCTCGATCTGAGGACGGAAAGGATTTTTCCTCTGTCAACCCTTTCGTTATACAGAAGGGTGTAGATGCCATAGCCGGATCTGTCAAATCTAGTACCAGGTTGCGTAACGGTACCTTATTACTAGAAACTGAGAGTGCCTTTCAGGCACAAAAACTGCTTCGGGCCACACTCCTGTACACGTTCCCTGTGCGGGTGGAGGCTCACCGGACTTTGAATTCGTCTTGTGGTGTGGTCTATACTAGCTCCCTCGACGGACTGACTGACGAGGAGATTCAATCTTTCCTCGCTGAGCAGGGCGTGACGGCTGTCGATAGGGTCATGAAAAAGGTCAACAATGACCTTGTACCGACCCGGACACTTTTCTTGACCTTCGATAGTGTTAAGCTGCCATCGCGCATCAAGGTGGGCTACGAGGTTATTTCTGTTTGCCCCTATGTCCCGACACCTACGCGCTGTTACCACTGTCAGCGTTTCAATCACACTCGACAGTCTTGTTCCAATGCGGCTAAATGTGTCACTTGTGGCAGGGATGCCCATGAGGGTGACTGTCCACCTCCGTCTGCTCGTTGTGTGAACTGTCAGGGTGACCATGCCGCATCCTCTCGCGACTGTCCTGTCTACAAGGACGAACGATGTATCCAAGAAATTCGGGTCAAAGAGAAAGTGTCCACCTCGGCTGCTCGCAAGCTATTGGCTAGTAGGAAGCCCACGCTGCTCCCAGCGGGGAAATACAGTACTGTCCTCGCCTCTCCTCGGACTACCAGGGAGGTGGCAACCCAGACATGCGATCTGACCTTCAGCACCACGGTCGTCCGTTCGGCCAGTGCTAAGATCGCCCGGTCGACGTCTCCTCTTCCTCCCGCCACCCCTCAGACCCAAGCACCTTCATCAGCTTCTGCCAAGATGAAGACCCAGAAGTCAGATGCACGGGCCTTCAAGAAGGAACCGTCCCGTGCAGACTTCCTATGTACCTCGACTTCCCAGCCTTCGACCGGTACTTCCAGCAAACGTCCTTCCAAGAAGGCTCATAGGAAGCACAGTTCTCCTTCTCCGCCACGGCGCATTTCTTCTCCTGCGCCACCCAGCGGTTGCCACCCCAGGCCGTCATCCGTTTCGCCTGGCCGCACCGCTGGTAGCCGAACATCTGGCCGTTCACCGGCGGAGGAAGCTCCCCCTCCCGGCCATCTTCCCAAGATGGCCGATGAACCTATAGACCCAATGGACGAAGACTGTCCGCCTACTGATAGCGGCGGCAGTGCTCGCTCGAAGCCAGGCCCTCCGCGGCCTTCGAGGTGACCCCTTCTTTTATCTTCCTTTTCTTACGATGGCACTTATTCACTGGAATATTCGCAGCATTCGCTCCAATCGAGAGGACTTGAAGTTGCTGCTCCGCTTGCACCGTCCGCTTGTCGTAGCCCTCCAGGAAACGAAGCTACGCCCTTGTGATCAAATTGCCTTGGCACACTACACCTCTGTGCGTTTTGACCTACCCCCTGTGGTAGGTACCCCGGCCCATGGACGGGTTATGTTGCTGGTCCGGGATGATATTTACTACGTTCCCATCACGTTGCACACCGGCCTGCAGGCAGTAGCCATCCACATTACTCTCCCCACTTTTACATTTTCCATTTGTACCGTTTACACTCCATCGTCATCTGCCGTTACCAGGGCAGACATGATGCAACTTATTGCTCAGCTACCTGCACCATTTTTGTTAACTGGAGACTTCAATGCCCACCGTCCCCTTTGGGGCTCTCCAGCATCCTGCCCGAGGGGCTCCTTGTTAGCAGACCTTTTCAACCAGCTCAATCTTGTCTGCCTCAATACTGGCGCCCCTACTTTTCTTTCGGACACATCTCACACCTATTCCCATTTAGACCTCTCTATATGTACTCCCCAACTTGCACGCCGGTTTGAGTGGTATGCACTTTCTGATACATATTCGAGCGACCACTTCCCGTGTGTTATCCATCTCCTGCAGCATACCCCCTCTCTGTGCTCCTCTAGTTGGACCATCTCCAGGGCAGACTGGGGGCTCTTCTCTTCCAGGGCGACCTTTCAGGATCAAACCTTCACAAGCTGCGATCGTCAGGTCGCACACCTCACGGACGTCATTCTCGCTGCTGCTGAATATTCCATCCCTCACCCTACTTCTTCTCCACGTCGTGTACCGGTCCCCTGGTGGACTGCAGCATGTAGAGACGCTTTACGTGCTCGTCGACGTGCTTTACGCACCTTTAAACGCCACCCTACAGTGGCGAATTGTATCAATTATAAACGATTACGTGCTCAGTGTCGTCGTGTTATTAAAGAAAGCAAGAAAGCCAGCTGGGCTGCTTTCACAAGCACCTTCAACAGCTTTACTCCTTCTTCTGTTGTCTGGGGTAGCCTGCGCCGGCTATCTGGCACTATGGTCCACTCACCAGTTTCTGGCTTGGCGGTCGCGAATGACGTCCTTGTGGCCCCTGAGGATGTCTCCAATGCCTTCGGCCGCTTTTTCGCCGAGGTTTCGAGCTCTGCTCATTACCACCCTGCCTTCTTCCCCCGCAAACAGGCAGAGGAGGCTAGGCCACCTAACTTCCGCTCCTCGAATCATGAAAGTTATAATGCCCCATTCACCATGCGGGAACTCGAAAACGCACTTGGCCGATCACGGTCCTCCGCTCCAGGGCCTGATTCTATTCATATTCAGATGTTGAAGAACCTTTCTCCTGCGGGTAAAGGTTTTCTTCTTCATACTTACAATCGCATCTGGATTGAGGGACATGTTCCCGCATGCTGGCGCGAGTCTATTGTTGTCCCGATTCCTAAGCCGGGGAAGGACAAGCACTTGCCTTCCAGTTATCGACCCATCTCGCTTACCAGCTGTGTCTGTAAAGTGATGGAGCGAATGGTTAACTCTCGATTGGTTTGGCTGCTCGAGTCTCGACGCCTACTTACCAATGTACAATGTGGATTTCGTAGGCGCCGCTCTGCTGTCGACCATCTGGTTACTTTGTCGACCTTCATTATGAATAACTTCTTGCGGAAGCGCCCGACCGCGGCTGTGTTCTTTGATTTGGAGAAGGCTTACGACACCTGTTGGAGGGCGGGCATTCTCCGCACCATGCATACATGGGGCCTTCGCGGTCGCCTCCCTCTTTTTATTCATTCGTTTTTAATGGATCGACAGTTCAGGGTACGTGTGGGTTCTGTCCTTTCACCAGGAGAATGGGGTGCCACAGGGCTCAGTTTTGAGCGTCGCTCTCTTCGCCATAGCGGTCAATCCAATAATGGATTGCCTCCCAGCTGATGTATCAGGCTCCCTTTTCGTAGACGATTTTACCATCTATTGCAGCGCGCAGCGTACGTGTTTCCTGGAGCGCTGTCTTCAGCGTTCTCTTGACCGTCTTTACTCCTGGAGTGTCGCCAATGGGTTCCGTTTTTCTGCCGAGAAGACGGTCTGTATTAACTTCTGGCGCTACAAAGAGTTTCTCCCACCGTCCTTACGACTCGGTCCCGTTGCTCTCCCATTCGTGGAGACAACAAAATTTTTAGGTCTTACATTTGACAGGAAACTTAGTTGGTCTCCACATGTGTCATATTTGGCTGCCAGTTGTACCCGTTCTCTAAATGTCCTCCGTGTTCTCAGTGGTATGTCGTGGGGAGCGGATCGAACCGTCCTGCTTCGTCTATATCGGTCGATCGTCCGCTCCAAGCTGGATTATGGGAGCTTCGTATACTAATCTGCACGGCCATCCATCTTACGCCGCCTCAACTCCATACAACATCGGGGTTTACGACTTGCGATCGGAGCGTTTTATACTAGTCCTGTTGAGAGTCTTCATGCTGACGCTGGTGAGTTGCCACTCACCTACCGGCGTGATATACTGCTTTGTCGGTATGCCTGTCGGCTACTGGCAATGCCCCACCACCCGTCTTATCGTTCCTTTTTTGATGACTCTCTCGACAGTCAATACGGGTTGTATGTCTCTGCCCTGCTACCCCCTGGAGTTCGCTTTCGTCGCCTCCTTCAACACCTTAATTTTCACTCCCTGCAACCTTTCGAGTGGGCAAGAGCCACACGCCACCTTGGCTCCAGGCTCAGATTCGCATCCACCTTGACATCTGCTCACTCCCGAAGGAGGTTACCCCCGGTTCAGTCTACCACTCCCGTTTTATCGAACTTCGTTCGAAGTTCATGAATATGACCTTCATTTATACAGATGGCTCTAAGACCAATGACGGGGTTGGTTGTTCCTTTATTGTCGGGGCACAAAGTTTCAAATACTGGCTCCATGGCCTTTGTTCGGTCTTCACAGCTGAGCTCTTTGCCCTCTACCAGGCTGTCTTTTACATCTACCGCCACCGACATTCTGCATATATCATCTGCTCCGATTCCCTGAGCGCTATCCAGAGCCTCAGTGATCCGTACCCGGTTCACCCTTTCGTGCACCGGATCCAACGCTCTCTTCAGCAGCTGGTGGACGTCGGTTCTCCGGCTAGCTTTATGTGGGTTCCTGGCCATGTCGGTATCCCTGGGAACGAAGCTGCAGATGCCGCGGCCAAGGCTGCGCTCCTCCAGCCTCGGACAGCATCTTGTTGTGTCCCTTCGTCAGATTGCTGCAGAGTAATTTGTCGGCGCATTTTATCGCAGTGGCATGCCGATTGGGCTGCACTTACCGACAACAAACTTCGAGCCCTGAAACCTCTTCCCGTGGCTTGGACGTCCTCCTCACGCCCTTCTCGGTGGGAGGAGGTCGTTTTGGCCCGGTTACGAATTGGCCACTGCCGGTTCAGCCATCGCCATCTGCTGACTGCTGCGCCGGCGCC